>NW_019446379.1:0-1392 GCF_002814215.2 Seriola lalandi dorsalis
GCTCAACTTCTGCGTGCTTCCTGGAATCTTTGTGCAAACAAACAAGAGTTGTGTTTACATTCAGTGTTTCTCACCAGAATACATTGTCTCTCTCCTTGATCTCTAACAAAGGCGTTGAAAGCATTTCCTCCTCAAAAAACATTTTATTTATTTATTTTTTTAAATCTGAAACCTGCACTGTTTACAGCCATGTTAATGAATCATGGACTCAATCATAGAAACATTGCTCCACAGCGCTGCTCTGTAACAGCAGCTGCTCACATTCTCACCTCGCTGCAGTGATGTCACAGTGTACACCTGAGTGTACACTGTGACATCACTGCTGGGTGTGGCAACAAGTCCAATACAATTGAAACCTCTAATGAGAGAGGGGAGTAAAAAAACTGCTATCCAGAAATTAAGGAATTAAGTGACTCTGGACACTGGAATATCTCTCACAGCTATAGTGGGTAAGATCATAGGAACAGTCATAACATCCCGTCTCATACTTTGAGTCAGCATTGACTTTTTCAGTATTTGGTATTCAGTTCATTTAAGTGTTTTGAGTTGCCTAAACATATCAATAAAACATTGACTGGATGTTAGTTGCCAAGAGTGGACACTGTAGGGAAAAGAGATTAAGTATGTGGCAGTAAGTTTTGCAAATATTTTCATGTTTGAACATTTAAACAGTTTGTAAATATAATAATATAATAATATAATGTATAAATTTCTTTATATTGATTTGAAAAAAAAATAAACCCGGCAGCGTTATGTTTAAGATATATTCACTAATGAAATTTAGTTGCACATAAACAGAATATTTTTGAGGAAAGAGTTGTTTGATGAGGAGGAGGAGGAGGAGGAAGAGGACGTCAATACTGGGGTTTAGAGAGAAGCAGGAAACAACAATTCAAAAGGAGAGGAAGAAAGATAAAACAGTGGAAGCAGAAGAAGGAAAAGACAAATTTGTCTTAAAAAAAGCAGATCCACACTGACAAAACTCTTTCTCACACGTTTCTAACCCTCTTTGTCAATTTAAAGAAGTCTGAGTTAGTTGTCTAAGTAAAGATTGAAAAAAAAATAGTCCAAGGGTTCTAGGTGAAAAAGTTGCAGAGAAAGTACATTCAGATCCCCAAAATGTCCCAGAGAACTCGCACTGAGTATCTCCTCCTATAGATACAGTACATACTGTACAGCGTGTTTGTGTTTGTGCTGATACATTTCACGGCACGTCCTCGTGGCTTCCATCCAGTTTGCATCCCTCCTCTCCCTGCACTCATCACTACATTTCTTCTCTTGCCCTCTCCTCCTTCTCTCCTGTCAGCTCTGTTCAGTGTTTTACCCAGCAGCCCCGGGCATCCCTGACGGCTGTTCACAGCATTAATGGGGCACTGAGAGAGAGAGAGAGAG
>NW_019446380.1:0-1341 GCF_002814215.2 Seriola lalandi dorsalis
CTAGCTGACCTAGCAGGTGCAACAGTAACACTTTTAGCCTGCATATTCATTGCAGTGTTCAAACCTTTGCACACGGTCCATCAGAGCCGGGGTCAGTTTCTGTGTTGAAGGGTGGGAGAACAGCAGTGTTTCCTATGATGGTGGCTGTGGCAATGAATTTTTTTAGCTTAGTTTAGCTTCACTTATCCTCTGCTCTTTCATCCTTCCCCCTCTTTTCCTTTCGTATATATATTTATTTAGAGAGAGAGAGAAATAAAAAAGAGAGAAATAAAAAGTTTTAACACTATTTTTCCTGCTGCTATAATTTAGTAGTTTAATGTTGCTAATATAAGATCGGGCAATCTTGTGTTCCTGTAGTAGCCTACAGGAGGCTGCAGTTTTAGGACCACGGTTGTGTGTTATTAATAATTCTATATAATTTTATTATTATTGATATGGCAGATAGCTAAAAATAATAAAGTAATCGGCTAAATCAGCTCACTACTCTTAATATATTAATAAGAGCTGTCATACTCACACTTTGCTTGTCGTCCATGTTCTTACTGAAATATAGTCCTTTTGTCCACTTCCATAGGTGGCAGTGTTGTGAAAAATTGAAGCCGCCGGTTCAGCCGGAACAGCCTACTCAGGCTTCTGACTAGCTATCTGTACATCCACAAGGTGGCATAGTTGGACATAAAACACATCATGTTCTTAGTATAAATAGTATAAATAGTATCATCAGTATAAAATCAGTTTTTCTGCTCTGTTGCCTTTACTTTTACACTTAAAGAAAAGACTCCAGGAGTCCAGCCACTGTAGTCCGTCTTTGTGTGTGTCAGATTATCAAGACTAAACAGGGATCAGTTCACTCTACTGAGCAGACATAGTAAAGGCTGACAGTGCACCCTAGATTGTTGATTCCTCTTCCAGTTGAACACAGAAGGATAGTTTGTCTTTCATCGATCCGAGCAGTTCTCCTGCAGCAGGGATTTTTTTCCAGCACTGACTTCTCATCACAGCTCCACACACCAGTTCATATTTATAAGGTATGACAAACATCGGGGGATGGATACCAACAGCAGGTGATTTGATACAATTTACACCAACTGTCCACCTCAGCACCATGTTGTGTGGATGTAAAGTTGATGCTCCCATGAAACAAAAGTCTACTGTATGTGTTTAAAGTTTTCAACCTAACTCTTGGCTTTATTTTTACCTTCTTGAAATCCTTAACCAAATTTCTCTGAAAGGTGATGTTACTTCCCAGATTTCTCAAAAAGGGGCCGTTAGGGAGAACCAGTCTTGTATGACTGTTACCATGCCCATTAATCCTCTTACTTATTACACGGACACATTTAC
>NW_019446381.1:0-1663 GCF_002814215.2 Seriola lalandi dorsalis
AAAAAGTGGTCAAATTACAAACATGTAGGAATAGTTATTTCATTCTTTTTGTCTTTTCAGTGGTCAGTAAACCAGTTGACTGTATTTTCCCGTACGACTTCAAAGAGGCTGTGAGGAAGAAGGTGAGTGGCCACTTGCTATGGAGCTCAGGTTGTTTGTATTAGTTGTTTGTGTTATTTTAATAGAGATATTTCATTTAGATATTGTTCTTTACAGATTTCATTAGACTTGAATATTTACTGCATTAGGACGCCTCTTTGTGGTCTGTGAATGTGAAACATTGATGATGTGTCTCCCTCCCTCCCTCTGATAGAATGGGAGGGTAGAGATAGCTGCTACAGAGCGGACTCTACTCGGCTTCTTCTTGGCCAAGATGCACAAGATCGACCCTGATGTGCTGGTGGTGAGTAGAGTGATTTTCTAAATTGATTAACATCCCTATACAATATAATAGGACCTACAGGAAGCACAGACGCAGGTGAAATGTTTTATTGAAAAGAAAAAAAAAATTGTATTTCCCGTAGGGTCACGACATCTTTGGCTTTGACCTGGAAGTGCTTCTGCAGAGGATCAACGCCTGCAAGGTCCCACATTGGTCTAAGATTGGACGCCTCAGGAGGGCCAATATGCCCAAATTAGGGGTAAGAAAAACAAAAACCACTGTGATAGAAATAGTTTGATAGAAGTTGATTGTTTGTTTCTTGTTCTTTTCTATACTGTAATGCATGTCATTAAATGTTTCATATATTGTATGCGTTTGTATATGTGCACGCTCGTGCCATATATTATTGCAGGGTCGCGGTTCCTTTGCAGAGAAGAGCGCAACCTGTGGCCGTCTGGTGTGCGATGTGGAGATCTCAGCCAAGGAGCTGATTCGCTGTAAAAGTTATCACCTGACTGAGCTGGCTGTACAGGTGCTGAAGACGGAGAGAGTCACAGTCCCGCAGGAAGAAATAAAAAATCTGTACAGGTGAATAAGTTTAAAAACATACCAGCACAGAACGATAGATTACATAAATCACATCCAGTATTAAATCCTTTGCGCTGTTGTAATGTCCTATGCTCTCTCAGACTGTAGCTATAAGTTTACAAAAGTTTGTGGCAAATAAAGCTGCAGTCTACACACAGAAAGTTTTCCTTTTAGCTTGTTCAGTTCACTATTAGGTTAACGACTGTGCGCTGTGCTCATGTAAAAGATCTCAAATGAGTCCTCAATGCATCTTGGGTGCGTTCACACTAGGGTTGTGCCAGTGGACGATCGTTAGAACAATCACTGATTGCTCATGCCTTTGCAAATGTCAAGACAATATTTGACTTGTTTTTCCATTAATGTAGTTACTTACTATTTGTAGTATTAAATTAATACTAGATTGAATTTGCCTGCCACAATTTAACGTTTATAAGGGCATGTAACTGACGCCTGCAACACACGAGCACACACACACTCCGAAGAGGTTGACAGACAGACAGAACATGCCATTTAGTTCAGTTTCTGATCCTGCTGCTTTGTATGGTGGTAAATAGAACTTCTGGAGTCATTGAGGGACACACTCGCTTATAGTGTGTCAAAGTTTTCATATTGACATTTAAGGTGTATTGATTGATTTTGAGATGACAATCATGCATTGATTAACACGCAACTTTTTTCTTTTTTTTTTTTTTT
>NW_019446382.1:0-1493 GCF_002814215.2 Seriola lalandi dorsalis
ATAGTAATTTTAATTTTACTATTTATGAGTAAATCTCTGTGTTCTTGCCAAATAAATATTGTCAATATTTTCTCGTCAAATATCTGGTGACAATGCTGACAGATTGTGTGTGTGTGTGTGTGTGTGTGTGTGTGTGTGAGTGTATCAGTGCTTCTCACCCAATCCACAATGAGGATCTTGCCCACTCCCAGTTTCTGTTGCAGCAGCTTTGCAGTGATGGCTACTGAATTGAAGAAACAAAAGCCCCTGTTCACACACACACCCACACACAAACACACCCACACACACACACCCACACACGCATACATACAAAAAAGGGTACAAACTGTAAGTCAACATGAAGATGTGAAATATCTAGTTGTGTAACAGTAAAGTTGTGGGTGAGCTTACATGGCAGTGGATTCCTCAGCGTGGTGACCTGGTGGACGCACCACCGCGAAGCCGTTCTAGTGCAAAAACAAACACAGTGTGAAGGACAGGTCCCACAAAAGTTTATGTTCAGTGTGTGTATGTGTGTACACACTTGTGAATATCTCCATGCGTTACCTTCAGCTCCCCTGCCGCCACTCTGAAGGCCAGCTCGATGACCGAGCCAACCGCCATGCGAACCGCCGCTGATGAGTGCATTTCATTCCACACTGTGTCACTGTCCACCTGCAGGGGGCAGCACAGAGCTCAGTCCAGGGCTTCAACTCTGAGAGATAAAACAGTATCAGATACTGACAGAAAGGTTGTCTCACCCCTATTCCTCCACAGGGAAGAACGGCGTACATCTTCTGGCTGATTGGACCTGAAACAACCAATCAGCAGAGGTTACAGGAACTGTAGTGTGTGAGCATCAGGATGCATTACAGAGAAACCACAAAGTTCATATTAGCATGTACACACGTGCATAAAAAATACCTAGACAGACAGACAGATAGACAGACAGACAGACAGACAGACAGACAGACAGTTACCCAGCAGTTTCTTGTGGTCCAGTTTGTGTCGATTGAGCGGACTGGTTCCATAGAGCAGAGTGTGAAACTCTGAATGAACAGACTGGATCTCATCCAGAGACGCTTTACGCCCACGAATCCTCTGCTCACACACAGACAGAGACAGACTGAGTAAAGTTTTTGCATTTTTAATTTGCACATTAGAAAAAAACAATAATACAAGGGATATTTAGCAATTGCCTGTTGTAATAAAAAAGCTTTTATACATGAGATGGAAAATCCAGAAATGATGCATTTACAGCAACTGATGATAATAAACTGCCATGAGGGCTTTAACCGCACACTTGGGAGGTGAACATAAGCAGTACATAGCAATGCGTGCTGGGATATCTCACAGCATTGTGGGTTTGAGGCTTAATGTTACAATTAGCCTTAGGGGTTTCTGGGGTTAGGGTAAGGGGCTTGGGTTGTCAACATATGTCCTCACAAAGATAGAGGTACAAATGTTTGGGTGTTTGAGTGTGTGTGTGTGTGTGTGTGTGTGTGTGTGTGTGT
>NW_019446383.1:0-1505 GCF_002814215.2 Seriola lalandi dorsalis
AGTAAGTGAGTAAGTGGGTAATTCAGAAGGTAAAAAGGTGCTTAAGTAACTCCAAGGTAAAGAGGTTTTTTTTAAGTGCAGAAATGTATGACAATTATGCTTTTCAGGTGCTTTTGAAAGCAACTTTTGCTGCATTTAAATGTGTTCAACATTTGAAAATACAATATAAACACATAATCATTCACGTTACTGTCTTGATCTCATAGTAAATTATTTCATACTCGGCTGTTGCTTGTCCCCATGTGTTTTCAGGGTGTAGACTGGGTTCAGTTTGGGTTTTCTCTTTTTTCATTGCAGCCCAGTTCCCCGACGCCTGCCCCTTATGCTTTTGATTTTGTTAACAGAAAGTTAACACAGCAGTAGAAGATGCTAAGCCAAAGATGGTGCCCTAGGGATGACAAAAAGTGCATCTCAGACCACTTCGTCTACACATTCATGTACATAATTAGTGTATACACTGTAACCCCAGCACGTTGTGATCTGAGTTTTGAGTGCTCTATAAATATATTATTTATACTATATCCATGTTTACATTGTTTATATTAAAAGATTTCTGAAACTTCAAATTTGGTGCTCATTTTGGCCAACTACCAGCAGAACACTGGGGACAGGTAATATGCTGTATATCACAACATAAATGTATTTCATTTGCTTTTGGCAGTGACCTCAAACTGAACTGTTCAAACTTCATGGTTCGGCCAAAGAAAAGAACTACAACTTAAAGTTGAGTAACAACCAGCACCAATTGAGATTGACTATTTGCCATTTTTTTGAAAGCCAGTCTTCCTTCTCAGACTCCATCTGAATAGATCTCCATCCACAATTTAGCTCCTTCCCAGGTATCTGTTTTTATCTGACTATTAGTTATTCATTGACTAATTCATTGACTAGCACTCAGTTGTTTTGGTTTTCAGACCTGACAGCCTCAGTGAGCCTGTCAGTACTGTGGCCAGCTGTGTGGAGACAGGCATAGCTGCGAGGACGCACCTAGCAACAGCACTTGACCTGGACTCAACCACATCAGAGAGGCTCTACACAGCAGAGGGAGGCATAAATTCAGCAACCAGATTTACCATTAGGGGAGAAATCGTGAGAAAAATAAGTAAAATGCTTATCAAAGAGGCAAAGCCTCTGAAATGAAACAAACTTTTAAGCATTTCAGTTACATCAGCACCCTTCTTTTTTATTATTTTCTTGTTAGTCATTTCTCAAAATTAGGAAAATGGGTACAAGGTGCAGATTTCTAAAGGTAGGCCTATGTGTTCATGCTGTCTGTATGTTTTCTGTGTGCTTTTCCACTCATGTTGTTCTATGCTACTTTTATTCAATTTTATTTCACAAATTTTCAATTGGATGAAAATGTGAAAAAGTAGTAATTCATGTCAGGTAGTTTTCTTATTTATTTTCATTTGAAACACTAGATTTAGGTCCAATAATTATCTTTCAATAAATATCTTGAAATTTTGTTAAAGGTGAATTTTCCAACACCACATATTGCACTAGTT
>NW_019446384.1:0-1397 GCF_002814215.2 Seriola lalandi dorsalis
GGGAACCACAGGTCCTGAAAAATACAATAGCAGTTAAGGTTTTTCCAAAGTTATCTCCAAAGTCTATTTTCAAGCCTGACTTTGGGTATTAAACAATTCAAAGATCTATTTCAGAAAAACCTGACATTAAAATCATTCTTCAATTTTAAGAACAGAATATGGCAACCTAACACAGATTTTTTTGAAATACCTGCAAATTTGAAAGGCTGTCTGTTCACTAGTCAAGGAAAAGAGATGAAGGTTTGGACTAACTGATGTAGATATTAATTTCATTAGGTACAATCAAAGGTTAAATTCAAGAATTTTATGATATTCTCTCCAAAGAAGGGCATTTATCTTTCTAAGCTCCATTAAAGATTTGGGAAAAAGATCTAAGGATGGTTCTAAATTAAAATATCTGGTTAAACGTTTGTGGAGTAATACACTTTTCATTTACAAGTAATGAAATCAAGGAAGCTAATTTTAAGTTTATTCATAAATTCTACCTCGCTCCCAGAAAGATGCATAAGATCTCTTAATATAATTCATTCAACTGTCCCAGATGCAAGACAAAAGAAGGAATATTTATGCATCTATGATCTATTCAAACTTGGAAACCTCTGGGAGTCAATTCACTCCTGAACAATTTAAAGAAATGCTGTTTTCATTTTACTGACAGCAAGATGAAAAGATGGATATTTGTTTCGTAGAGATCTGGAACCAGGACATTGCTATGATTAGCCTAGCTTAGCATAAGGACTGGAAGCAGGGTAGTATTAACTGCGTTCCAGAACTATCTTTTGGCAATTGACAGTTGAGTGCAGCGACTGTGTATAGCTTCTATTAGTCTTGTTATCTCAGTGAGCTCGCCAGGTTTGCTGCCATCATGTCTGTACAAAGAGCCTGTGCTCACCAGCGGTATCTGGCAACCCATCCTGTAGCTGGAGACACTGCACAACGACACTTGGTGGAAGGATAAATTGTTTGTTTGTCAACAGATTAAACAAACAAGAGCCAACATGTAAATGAGGTTTAGTGTGTTAGTGAGCTGGAGAGGCGTTGGGAGTTGTATTTTTCAGGCACAGTAGCTGTTTCCACTGGTTACGCTGAGCTAGACTCCAGCTCGCTACTTCACCACACACTAACATTTAGATTTAGAGCCACTCATCTCACTCGCTCAACTATTACTGAACAAAGCCCTATTCATGCAGGCTTTGAAAGCACACTGCATTGATATTGCCAAGATTAATGAGGAGTGGTGTGCAGGGATGTAATGATAGAAGAATATAAGGTGTGTAAAACTCCAGAAATGATATAGACGAGAGGCAATCATGAGGAGAATGAAAGTGGTGTAGAACAAAGCTACTTTGGGTCTATGCAGTGTGTGTCTTTGACCCTGTCGGGGTTGTAAGATTTTT
>NW_019446385.1:0-1346 GCF_002814215.2 Seriola lalandi dorsalis
AGGAGCCAGTTGAGGTGGTTCGGGCATCTGGTGAGGATGCCTCCTGGACGCCTCCCCGGGGAGGTGTTTCGGGTATGTCCCACCGGGAAGAGGCCTCGGGGCCGACAAAGAACACACTGGAGGGATTATATCTCTCGGCTGGCCTTGGAATGCCTCAGGATTCTCCCGGAGGAGCTGGTGGAAGTGGCTGGGGAGAGGGCCGTCTGGACCTCTTTGCTGAGGCTGCTGCCCCCGCGACCCGGATCCAGATAAGCGGGAGACGACGAAGACGATGCAAACCACCACATATTGAACCCCCATGTTACATATACATGATCTATTTCACTCATTTATTACAGGCTTGATACAGCACAGGCATGACTCAGCTGACAAACAGCAGTGCAGACAAGATACATGTGCATCTAAAAGTGCATCTCCTGTTCTGTTTTAAAGCTCCATATTTTCCTCTTCTGTGTTGTATTTGAAGTGTTGATCCATAAGAAGATATATTTGTGGTTTTGTGAACCAAAAACCATCACAATGTAGTTTTACATCTTCTCTCTCAGGCTTCTCTCTGGAACAACTGGTCAGTGAACCAATCAGAAGAAAGGAGGCTCTGAGACTCTCTTCTGATTGGCTCACTGTTTTCTGACTGATCAAATGAAAAAGTAGCAGATTTTCATGGTGCTGTCAAACCAGAAACACAGCGGCTACACTGCGCTCCAGGATAAAGAGTAAGCTGCGGCCCTGAAATAAGTTTTAAAAACACAAAACACATCCAAAAAAACAAACAAAAACGAAACACAAAAACACACAGATCAAAGCGCCTAACATGACGGCTCTGACACTTTCAGAAAAGCACCAACCGTACTTTTGTTTTTGTAATCTGTAAGAGCATGTCATTGCCATCGCTCCCTGCAGGGGAGTGTCCTCAGTAATCTAAACTCGAAAGTGGACTGGCAGTGGAAAAGGTGTCAATCAGCTTTTTTTAGTAGCTTTACCTGCGTTTATAAAACCCGCTTTTACCTGCTAACTTTGGTGGAAAAAGGGTATCAGAGAAATCAAATCCTGCAAGGTTGAATGGTGGATGCAGGTGGGAGGGGCTTGGGGCATGGCTGAGGGTGGTGATTTATTTTATGTGACATCACAAAGTTCCAGAAGTCCTGACGGCACGCTTTAAGGCTCAGTTTCTGAATACAGGCTGTGTGCATTTCTCTGTTGACTGAGCACTTTGATACTTTTACAGTATTAATATAGAACCCAGACCTACTTTATAATCATCAATAACAACACATTGACCTCTATCTTTATACTATATGGACCTTTAAGCTCTGATGCTAATGAATCTCTTTTTGTAACAGAGAAAT
>NW_019446386.1:0-1417 GCF_002814215.2 Seriola lalandi dorsalis
TTTTTTTTTTTTTCTACTTTTGCTTTGAAACGTCTGCATCTAACTTTCAGAATGAGGAAGGGATGTATGTGCAGCTCAGGAAATACAGTACAGACAAAGTCAACACAACATGATGCATAAAGTGTAAAAAAAACAAAAACCAGTAACCATGACTTGCAGGTACAACACCTAGCTTGCCAATTAGTGCTTTGTGGATATTCTCCACTTGGTTCAGCTGAACTATTAACAGTAGAGGGAGGGAAAATTTTTACAATTCCACAGGAAAACATTTGCTAACAAATACTAAAATGCATCCGCTTGGACAAATGGTCCATTGCTCCCTGATTAGATGAAAATGGTGGTTTGGC
Organism: Seriola lalandi dorsalis; assembly: GCF_002814215.2. NCBI lineage: Eukaryota > Metazoa > Chordata > Actinopteri > Carangiformes > Carangidae > Seriola > Seriola lalandi. The sequence continues at coordinate 348 of NW_019446386.1, forward strand.
AACATTTCCAACAGACAAAAAAAGGGCAGAAATAACAGAAGAGAGTGATGAAACAAAGCCAGAATGAAGCGTCACTTCATTTCTGTCTATTTTTATCAGAATCTGAGTTTGAATCTGTCCAAGGCAGCTCTCATAAGACTAATGTATTCTGTGGCTAATGGAGCTGGTAGCTTCGAGGGCTGGGCTGAGAGTCGCCACAATGATTTTCACTCATTTCCTCTGAAGGGCCAATTATCTCAAATAGAGGCATTATGAAAGGAGCCGAGCTTGGTCAAGTGAACAAACCCTTGCAACCCTCACCCCTACCACTTAAGGTCATGCTACACCTCTAAAGGGGCAGTAAACGTATCGGAAATATCAACAAAATGCAGCTAGCATCAATCCCCAGTGAACGATATGAGAAAATGCACAGAATCTAAATCAAAGAATTGGCAAAAGATGATTCAGAATATTAAAGACTATTAGAACTGTAGGATGAACCCTGCAGGTTATGTACTGTATGAATATTTTGTGTAGGTATTACAAGGATACTGATGAACATACATGCGTGGAGACCAAGAAGGAGGTCACATGAATACCACTGTGTTATGTGTTATGAGAGTGGGTGGCTGAGTGGAGATGAGGAGAGAGGCAGAGGGAGAAGAAGGGGAAGAAAAGGAGAGATTGGCTTGATTGATTAGAGAGTGATGATTGCAGTAAATGGCCTGGAAGATGGCTCCATCTCTGTTTCCCGTTTTCTCCATCTCTTATACCTTCTTCCCTCGCTCACTTGCTTTCTCACTTCCACCTCTCTCTCTCTCTCTCTCTATCTCTCTCTGCCTCTCTTCGTCACCCCCCCTCTCCCCGGTTTCATCATGGCAACCCATCAACAGAGTGCCTCTCTCTCTCCCCTAATGGCACAGCTATTAGCACTAATGCATTTCAAACGTACAGCAGCTGCCACATCACAATCTGATGGAAAGTACATGTCTTCCTCCAATCTCCACAATCTCCATCCTTTTTTTTTTTTCATCCAATCTTGTGTCTCTGTCCCAATGTGTTGCACTTTGTGTCAACCCTCCTTCAGCTAA
>NW_019446387.1:0-1640 GCF_002814215.2 Seriola lalandi dorsalis
ATATATATATATATATACACATTAACACATTCAGTACAGGCTGCACATACACTTTGACAGAGAGAGTAATTAACTGTGCTTTAGACAGGCAAAGAAAGTGACAGCCGTAACAGGTAGTTTAGAAGATGCTCTGACCTTTCAGTGGGATCGAGGCTGAAGCCACAGTGTGAATCACGGGGCCCCCGCCACACTACGCTCTTGAGTCACAAAAACCCACACAAACTTTCTTCCCTTTGCTCATCATCTCTTTCGCATCGCTTCCTAACTTTCTCTGTTTATCTTCCTCACTGTGACACCCAGTGACCCTCTCTCTGTGTCTTACTTATTATTATTACTCCTGGTTGCTCTTCTAATATATATTTCTGTTTGTGCATGCTTCCTCGTGATTTCCTTTGCCTGTTTGTGTTTTTGCCGTCGCTCTGCCTTGTCTCTGTAGGATTTGTTTCTTCTACTTTCTTTCGTTGGATTCATCCCCTGTTCACCTTCCTTATTCTTTTTCTCTCTGAAGAAATGGTCATTGTTACCATGCTGGACTGTTATTAAAGAGGTGTATTTTGATATATAGTTTATACATTTGTTCATTTATTTTATTCTTACTTCCCTGTTCGATGATTTGATTTGGTCTGCTGCACATAGAGCAAGTTCCTTAGAAATGTACCAGATCAAGTTGAATTCCTGGTAATCCTGACACTCGCCTTGGCCTGGAGAAAATACAACATAATCTGTAGATTTTTCCATGCAGTCAAAGGGAATTCTTATGTGACTGGGGACCTTGTGTATTCTAACATAGTATTGTGCTTTCTACTCCGGATCAAGTTGATTAATTCCGCGCTGCTTTTGAAAGGAGCATAACTTCCGTCTGTCAGGGTCATTTTTAGCAAGCATTCTTTGTTAATGACTATGAATCCCTCACGTTGCCCAATTTACTAAAATGAAAGAGATTACTGTGTGTGCGGTTTGTAAAAAGGCCTTTTCCTCGGTCGACATTGTGACTTATGTGAGCAAGAGCTAAAGTGTAACTAATAACAGTAATGAAGGCTCTGGTCCATTTAGGTGTGTGCAATGCATTGTGCTGTGACACAGGTATTCGTGACTGCAGCTGACTGCTGTTATTAGTGTCACATTTTCGCCAAATAAAAAAAAAATGTGACAAAGGGTCTATTATAGTGCACAATGAAACTGCTAGACCTTTAAAAAAAAAAAAAAAAAGTAATGCGTGAGATTCTCAATGTCGATTTAACAATAAGATGTAGAGACACCGTTTAGACTATAGTCTGCAGTGCACCGTCAGGAGAGGCAAACCAGGCAAATGCTTGGGGCCCCTGATGGCCGCTCATATTAGCCTCATAACCAGCCTTTGCTTTGCCAGTTCAGATGTGATGGTCATCACTGATACAGTACTACCCACTTTGTATGTTGTCTATTAGAAAAAGCTGCTACTACTAAGAAGCTGCAGGAATCTACAGTCCCTGCAGCAGGATGTTCTTTCACAATGTTTCTTTTTTTGAGGAATGTTGCTCCTGTCAGTGGATATTTAAAACTGTATTTACCTTCCATGAACTGGCCACTAATTGAATGACTATTATATGATGTTGATAGTGTAGCGCAAAAAAGATCCATCTCAAAAAAAAAAAAAAAAA
>NW_019446388.1:0-1408 GCF_002814215.2 Seriola lalandi dorsalis
ACAACCATTACAAAGTCTAATAATGCTGTGGTCACTAAAATTATATTTTTTTCTTTCACGAAAAACAATGGAAAATTTCTGTAAATGTACAGGAATCACAACATTAGATTTCTTTACTATTTCACAGACTAAAGGTCATTCTGACTGTCACAACAAAAATGGACAATTCATGTCCATGTACATGAAATCAGTAGATTACATTTTGTGTGCCTGGACACAAACTGACATGAGACCAGGTTGTATTATTATTTAAAATCTATTTATATATTTAAAACTGAAAGTCATAACATGAACCTATAGTATGGTTAAATTATCCAGGAGACTCTTATGTCTCTGTTGCCTACACTGAGCAACAGTAAGGCTATCAGGAAACCACTTCACTACTATCCTTCCACTTCACCAGTCAATACTTTTGCTGTGTTTGTGTTCTTGTTCATCAACCAACAACAGTGTTGTCATGACTTAATCACTTGATTACAGAGAATATTACAGTGTTCTGCAGCTGTCCACATGTACCTGAAGTGTAGTCAGGAGCCCGTTTCTCACAGTTGGTGCCGAAGGTGCCAGTCTGGCAAATACACTTACACTCTGTGCCAGAGAGAACGGGCCTGGCGTTGTTGGGACACGGCGCACACTTGCAAGTATCAAATTCTTCCAGGTATTGCCAGAGGGCCTTCTTCAGGTGTCTCCTCTTTGTTACAGCACAGGGGATACCCCGAACCAGATCTATGATAGGCAGCAGCTGGACAAACACACACATAAACAGAGCGTCAGCTTGACTTATATCTTTGATTGTTTTCCTTGGTCAATTGTCTTCAGGGCACATTTTGATTATCAGATTGAAGATGTTTCTGATGCTTGAGTGAGGAGCTTTCAATTTAACCTTGTATTCAACCACAGCCGGGTTGTCAAGAACAGACTTGGCCCAGTTCTTGAAGGAAGTTTTGTCCGGAGGAGAGCCCTGCTTCTCCCAGGCCAGAGCTGCTGCCTCTCTGGCTCTGCCTCCTTTCACCAAAGAGAAAGACTTTTCTGATGCCTGAATGTATGAGCCTGGACCAAAGACAAGAGGTGGGAGAGACTATGGTGACAATAAGGTCACTGTTCTTTTCACAGTCAGTAAACCATGACCAGTAGAGTCAGGAATTAAGAAATTTTTTGATGTGATGTAACCTTGATATTTCTCAGTGATCTTGGTGTTAGTGCATCGGGTTACATCCTTTTGTTCGGTGTAGACGATGATGGTCCAGGTGCTTTCTGTTTTCAGGCATCCTGAGGTGTGCTCTAGTGTTTCACCTGTCAGAGAGTTTGTGTGAGAGTGTGGAGCAATATTGACGCAGAAACAAAGGTACCAGGTAGACAGTATGTTAGAAGAAAATGCTATTTTAACATTTAGGTAGCATTATGAATC
>NW_019446389.1:0-1357 GCF_002814215.2 Seriola lalandi dorsalis
ACATAGAAAGCTGTACCACTATAATCTTAATGACTGGAGAAACTTTCAATGATCCATTTAAAACCATGTAAATATCCATTGACTGTATCGGCAGCTTTATTCTCTACATTTGTTGAGTTGTATGTTGTAGTGTTGACAATTTTAATATTGGTTCATGCGGAGCAGATCCACTGTCAAGGGATTACTAGAAAATTATCAGAATTAATTGGAAGTGCATCAGTTGAGCACTGCCCACATTTTACTACAGTCAGTGCCAAATGTCATAGTCCTCTTCAGGAACTTCCCAGAGAACTTACAGTGGTGTATCAGTTCTTTTCTAGGACATTATTACAACAATTATAATTTACTTCCTAAAACCCATACAATGCTTTGCTTTTCATCCAGTTACAATCCATTTTCATAGCCTGCATTACTGGTTTTGACTGGCTATAAATTTTTGTTGCCATTTTAATGGCTCATCTACCACAGTTTTATTTAACAGCATGTCTGTAGAGCACCTCGTGACTCAAGGAGCAGTGAGGTTTCAAACACAGTAAGCAGGCAGGAGAGTTATTGCACAATAGCCATGTGTAGTCGCCATCTTGTTTTTCTTCCAGCAGATCTTGAGTTTCTCAGCCCAGCACCTGTCTATGGTGATGGGCCAGTGGGTGTGTGGATGGATCTGATGTCTGCATGGCCTGTTTGCCAACTGCAACTTCGACAATGTGTGACTGTGTCAACACAAATACCACTATGCCTCTCTCTTCCTCCTCCTCGCTCAACCCCCAAAGCAGGAGACGACAGCATGGAGCCCCAGTCAGTGGCTTTCATTTCTTCCTTTACCATGTTGTTTTTTTGCCTGTAGAAAAAGGTGGAACATACTTTATAATAAAATAACTTCAAGCTCTTTAAACTAAAGTTTAAAGTTTACCACAGTCACTCTGCAGATAATGACTCAGTGTACTGTTTCAGTTTATGTTAAGTAAAGGATAATCTAATTCAAATCAGTATGTCTATCGGGGAAGGAGTGAAAGGTTTGAAGCTCCCACCTTCAGCCTGAGTGTCAGCTAAACATTTTCTTTAGTTTAGAGAAGAAGCCTCCCTCCTCCTTCTGCTCCTGCTGTTTTTCCCTTCCCTCGTCTGAGCTGGTCGTCTTCGCACCAGTTGCTGAAGTACTGCTGCCGCTGCTGCTGCTGCTGCTGCTGCTGCTGCTACTGCTGCTGCCCCCTCCTGGACACAGACACAAACTCCATCAGTTCAAATACTGATACCAATTGCAACATAGGCCCTGAGAGCAGAGGGAGGGAGGGACTGACTGACTGACTGACTGACTGACTGACTGACTGACTGACTGACTGACTGACTGACTGACTGACTG
>NW_019446390.1:0-2115 GCF_002814215.2 Seriola lalandi dorsalis
ACACCTGCTGTTTGCAGCTGCATGTCCCCAGAGTAAGGCTCTGAACCCTTGGACAGAAGCTGATGGATCAGACCGGTCCAGATGTGTCACGTATTTTCTCATTACCTCCTCAGGACGTCATCACTGCTCTCATCCGAGGAAAAACAAGACAAAGCGCTTAGGTTGTTATGTGTCATCATCAAAAACATAAAAATTACTTCCGCAGCACTTTCTTATTCTGCCAAATTACTGGTTTGTGCATTTTCTTATATTCTACAAATAAAGCTTGTTTTCCACCAGGTTTCACATTTTTTTAGTCTTTGACATTCAGGACCGAGCATATAACCTTACTATCTGCACCTGTTCTTGTATCTGAACAACCATGGTGGCCGAGCAGCAGCTTGAACTGTTCACATGCAGCGATATTTGTGCTGAAAAGATAAGAAAAGGAGGAGATGGAGGAGTTCCTTCAGAGATCCTGGATGGACTGTAGAGCCTGTAGGATTTTAAACTTTTCAATCTGATGCCCCCTAGTGGTCATATGAAAAAAGACATCAACTTAGAAACCAAATTAAACGACAAAATACATAGTTTGTCCACACAGCGTCATTTGTTTGTGTCTTCCAAAGCTTGAAAAATATCAGGTTAATGACGTGACAATAGGATGATTTGAATAGGTTTATGCACAAAAATGACTTGTTGTGACTGATGACTGATAAGTTTGGGACAACCTCTATCGTCATGGTTACAATAACAAACACACGGTTAAGTTTGTGGTTAAAAGAAAACAATGCTGATTGTCAGTTAGGAACGGGAAGTAAACACCAGTCTCCTGTTGACCCAGCCACCCACCTTGACCTTGACCTCCTCCCTATGTGGACATTGTCATTCTATAACAACAGGTGTGTTTCCATTAACCTGCTTAATGCGCAATTTGAAATTGCAAACCTACAAATGCGTAATGGAAACGTGAATCTGGAAAAAACTCATATGTCGCAAAAAACATATACGCTCGCATGAGGTGGTTTTTCATCGCGGTAACTGCCGTATCAGAACCCAGGGTGCCAGCTCCAACCGAGAAGCAGCCTGGAAGTCTGTAATCACATTTTATTGGAATATTGCGAGAGGAGAAAATAAAGCTTTACTCACCAAAAATGTCAATCTGGGAGACTGTCCTGTAAAAAACAAAGCCATAGGTCGTTTGTGCAGCAGGCTATTGTGACCCATGGTTACATTTTGTTGCTAGGCGACTTCTGGTGGTTGTAGCAATTATGACAGGAGACAAAGTCCACATTAGCAATAGGTTGGGGTGGATTGATGGGTCAACAAAACACAGAAATATGACACAGGAGAGTGGTGTTTCGATTCCCATGTGAGACTAGCTGTTTTATAACCATGACAACAAAGACCATGTAATGTTTAGGAAGAAATCTATTCCTAAACCTAACCGAGACATGACTTTTATTATAGTAACCATGGCGACAAAGGCAGGTACACCACAGTCAGTACAAGTATGCATGTTTATTATTGTAACCATGACAACTGAGATCCAGTATGCCTGCCGCCGTGGTGGCACTATTGCAGGAGACACTCCTATGGGTCGTATCACAGGTTTGAAAACCACCTCATGGTTGTTCAGGAAGGAGGACTGGTTGCAACCTGGTGGTGACTCTAACCAATGTCAGTAGGATTCAACCTCTGGGGATCATGACTGCAACAAACTAAATTGTGTACTCTTACTTGTTTTCTTTTACCACGAATAAGGTGGAAGGGCTGTTTTCATTTCAAGTCAGAGGTCTCGTGTTTTGCATCCTGCTGCTTCGCAGAGACAAGAGGCCACTAATGTCAGTGTGTAACCAGCTGTGGCCAGATGATGAGCTCAGGGAGAGTCAATACTGAATCACAGCCTTCAGACAAAAACAATACACTGACACGTGATTGAGCCTTGAGTGCTTCAGCATGGATGTCCTGAAGAAACCAACCACAAAGTGAAGAGACAGTGTAGGAACTCGGTTCCTTTCACAGTAAAAGCCCCCTGCTCATTATGCACAACATACCTACATGTGTGTGCGCTACACATGTGCATCGTCTGCATGTCCACACGTCCCTGTTGTCTTGTGTTGATGCGGTGAAGGT
>NW_019446391.1:0-1522 GCF_002814215.2 Seriola lalandi dorsalis
TATTAGAATTTGGACTAATTTCATATATTGACATATATGTCCAGCCCATACAAATATGTGGTGTATGCTTATATTGTAGACATATGTTACATAAATATATATATATATATATTCATCTAATAGGAGACTTCATTAAACTTCATTACTGTCAGGTGAAAAGTTCATATCTATAAATGCATTTCTGGACAATTACATTCTCCACTGAGTGACTTTCATAAAACTGTCTCAAACACCTTAAACTAATAAAATATCAACTAAAAGTTTTTCTTCCAAAACGGATATTGTGGAGGATTTTTCACTCTGACAGACAGAAACTTCTCATTAGCCCAAATCCATCCATTCCTCTTAGTTTTGGGCTTTTGCATACAAATGTTTTTTTCTTTTTTTTTTAAATGTAAATTCTGTTTTTTGCTTTTCTCTCCTGCAGTTTCCTGTTCCTGTAGATAGATAGATAGATAGATAGATAGATACTTTATTTTAATATTTATTTGCTGCATTATTCAGACTGAATCATCAGTCTCATTAATTATTTGAAGATTTGAGTTTACAGAGGAAAGTTTTCTCTTATTCTGTTTGGTTTTATCTTTTAAGATGTTTTGATGTCTTTATCCTCCAAGTCTTCTGCTTGTAAATCTCTAAAGATTAAGATCAATGAACAAACTGATCAGGAGACAATGAAATCAATATGCTGTAATGGAATATGTTAAAGGCTGAGAGCAGGTAAATATACTTTAGGCTGTTTAGGCGCTGAGGGTCGCCATCTGCTGCCTCAGTCAGTCTGACGGCGGCGGAGGAACCGGATGAAGTGAGCGCGTCTCGTGCAGGATCACCTCCCTGTGAGACTCCCGGGACCACAGGTGGATTTCCTCCTCTTGCCTCCGTGTTGGGAACAGGAGCAGAGAGTGTGGTGGTGAGACGCTGCAGGTGATGGTGGAGAGAGGAACATGGCACCGAGGGAGTGACTCTGGCCATCCATGGAGAGCGTTTACAACGAGACCCAAAATCTCCACCAGGACCATCGGGACCGGCTCCAGGTGGTCACAGCGGGAGCGGACAGCCCCGGGCCTGGTGGAGGTGTCAGCCTTCGCGCGCTGACGGGCTGCGTCCTGTGCGTCCTGATCGTCTCCACCCTGCTGGGTAATACTCTGGTGTGCGCCGCGGTCATCAAGTTCCGCCACCTGCGCTCCAAAGTCACCAACTCCTTCGTCATCTCTCTGGCGGTGTCCGACCTGTTCGTGGCCGTGCTGGTGATGCCATGGAGAGCGGTGTCCGAGGTCGCCGGCATCTGGCTCTTCGGCCGCTTCTGTGACACCTGGGTCGCCTTCGACATCATGTGTTCCACCGCGTCCATCCTCAACCTTTGCATCATTAGCATGGACCGCTACTGGGCCATCTCCAGCCCGTTCAAGTACGAGCGCAAGATGACGCGCAGGTTCGCCTTCCTGATGATCGGCGTCGCTTGGACTCTCTCCATCCTCATCTCCTTCATCCCAGTGCAGCTCAACTGGCACCGCGCGGAGGC
>NW_019446392.1:0-1537 GCF_002814215.2 Seriola lalandi dorsalis
CTGCTGGATGAGATGTGAAGACGTCTTCAAGTATCCACTTCTCTTCATTCAGCTCTTCCTGTCTGAGGATCTTCACAGACCACTGTTGTGATGAAAAGCTGTGCTGTGCTACTGCTGGTGTGACAGTCAGCTGGCCTGCTGCTGGTTGTTAGATGTGCTCTAGGCGATTTATTTTTGATATACACAAGGATGTGGTTTTTTTGATTATTAGAGGACAGCTGCAGTCTGGTGTTGAAGGGATGTTTGTCTTTTGATAATTATCTGTGATAAAGTCCGGCAAGTTATCGGTTTGTGGGTTGAAACCCACATATCTTTCACTTGGCTCCACATGAACACTGTATCTTCATGATAATGAATATGCACATGGGGACTCGGTGTGTAATCCTATACTTTTGGATGTATGGTGAAATCCATGAACAAAATACTCATACATTCTGTCATTGTGTTACTTTTGGATGAAATTGAAGTGAAAATTAGTTATTCCCCTTCTTGCTGGGGACCCCCAGGAACCCCCTCAAGGACCCCTTGTGGTCCCCGGAGCCCACTTTGAGAACCACTGGGTTTATGGATAAAGACTTCCGGATAAATGTGTGTGAGATCTTGGCGAACAAATTTAAGACTCTTTAATGCAGCTTCATATGTTCATATATTGTGTCTGCATGTCGGTTGAAACAAGTTGAAACCTTGGTTTCCTATGCAGGCCAGAGGTCAGAGGTCAACATCGGCTTCAAAGCTTCAGGTCTGGAGATAGAAAGATTCTGTGTCTTGCTCAATGACACTTCAGCAGGTGAAGGTTTGTCAATGGCAGAATGTGTCTGTGTGTCTGCCTCTGCACTGACGCAACATAGAGGAGTCACATGACTTTCCTTGACTGTGTGGTTCTGTGCTGTGGACAAGGTCTCTTCTCTTCTGATGCTGGATTTTTTTAGGCTAATATTGATATTTAAGAGTTTAAAAATCTGATAATGACGTATAACTTCACACATGACACATTTCTGGAGCTCCCAGCAAAGTTATAAGACTTTGACCTTTCCTTCTGTTGCCCAGATTTTAGATCTGACCTGCATGATGATTTTTACATAAACACTTAACTTTTATTAAGATTCTCCTAAATTTATTTTTATTTTTTTTGCAATGAACTAAAATATGTACATTTTACAGTGGAAAAATAAATGTGTCAGTCTCTCTGTTGGTTCATGACATCACTGTTTTCAAACAGCTGTGGCATTTCTCTATTATAAGTTACTGATAAGCAGCTCTGCCCATACTGATACACTGCTGATAAACTAGTATCAGGTAGTAATAAACTCATGTCACCAGTGCCAGTGTGTTTTGGTAGATTCCTGTTATGGCTCCTGATGGTTAACCAGTGTTAGCTCACTGCCATCAGTGTTAGCTCACTGCCATCAGTGTGGATAATAGAATTAGGTGTCATATCCATATATTAAATTGCAGGTAACCATAGCGACAGTACTTCCTAGAAGTGAAATTGACCCTAAGTATGGAGTGAAACTGACCGAAGCAAAGTGTAAAGAAA
>NW_019446393.1:0-1841 GCF_002814215.2 Seriola lalandi dorsalis
GGGGGGGGGCACTCTTGATTAAAAGATGTATGACGGCCAAGTTTCCCAAAAGGCAACAAAAAGACCGTAAGAGCACGAGGAAAAACGTTCTCTGGTCAACTCTGGTGAACTGGCCTGAGCTAAGCATGCTAACATTACCTGCTAAACTTCAGCATGTTAAGATTGTTACTGTGAACATGTTAGCATTCTGATGTTAGCATTTAGTTCAAAGCCCTGCTGTGCCTAGGTGCAGTGTCATACAGCCTGTATGGCTGCAGACTGTGTGTATCAGGTTTTGGTTACACAGGCCGTACCTGTTAATAGGATCAATTCATTGTTGGTGTTGGTCTTTTCATGGGATTTGAGGACATCTGGTTGACAGATAAACTGTAGCTCATCAAGAAAAATTAAATTACTGTCAGTGTTTGTGTGTGTGTTTATGTGCATGTGTGTCTTTCACATACTGGTTGCAATGCCTAATGAGCATCATTTATCAGTGTCAACTCTGGAGAACCACGCTCTGCTCTATTAGCTATGACAGGCTTTATTCTCTGCTTTATTCTCTCTCTTCATTTTTGTACACCTCTCGCTCCTTCTCTCTCCCGTCTTTTCCTTGGTTACAGTCCTCTCTCATCTCTCAGTGTCTTCCTCCCTCCCTTCACCCCTGTATGTATCTGCCAGGCAAGCAAACCTTTGCACCAACACAAACACATATACACACATATAGCCCTGAGTTACTTTGAAAGTGGTTGAGAGTGATGAGAGAGAAAATGTTGTGGTGTGTGTTTATTTGCCACACCATCCTTCTCTGATCTTTCTTCCCAAAGCTTTGTGCTGAATGCTGACATCACCACGACAACAAAAGTCACTTTGCCCTGATGCTATTTTGCTCAAACACAAACAAAAATTAGACGCGCATCTCCGCCGAGATGAGATTACAATGACTTGACCTTTAGCGTTAGTGGGATGCAGAGCTTTTGTGTTTCCAGTCACATCAGCTGTCTCCAAAATGTATTTAGGAGCATGTGACTGATGCGTCCGCTCTCACTGTACGGCAACACATTTGTTCTATTATTCCTTCAGTGTATTGGGTCATATTGCTCCCCTGTTGTGTTATACATCTGTTTTATCAGCATGCTCTGGAGGATGTTTAAGCCCAGTGATTCATTAGACATGCTGTGTGCTTGTGGATGGATCTGGATGTGGAAGTGAGTGAGTGTGTGTGCGTGTGTGTGTGTGTGTGTGTGTGTGTGTGTGTGTGTGTGTGTGTACCTGATGATGTCTATGTGTCCGTTCTTGGCGGCCAGGTGAAGAGGAGACGTCCCATTGGGGTCGGTGGTGTCTCCTTTTTTGGGCTCCAGCAAAGCAGCACACATGTTACTGGAGAGTAACAACTGGACCACCTACAAAGACACACACACACACACACACACACACACACACACACACACACACACACACACACACAGAGCATAAGCAACAGATTTTGTATTTCCGACAGAGTCTCTTCAGTTGCTGCTGCTGCATTATGACGACTAAAAGCACAGGATCTTACCCCAACTCTGCCGAACTCACAGGCCAGGTCCAGAGGTGTTTTCCCTCCGTTATCCACGATACACGGGTTGGACTGGTGCTGCAGCAACATCTCAGACTGGAGATAGAAATCATTATATTATACAAGGAAACCTACACACACACACGCACGCACACACACATAACACGGAAACTCCACATAGCCGGCGGGGTTTAACCCGCAACCTTGTTGCTGTGAGGCAACAGTGCTAACCACTGCAACACATGTACAAAAACTGGAGGATAAAAAGACCCAATTATGCAAAATACACCCACATTACAGTTAACAG
>NW_019446394.1:0-1449 GCF_002814215.2 Seriola lalandi dorsalis
AGTGACAGTCCAGCAGACAAGTCACTCTCCAGTTACTCTCCCCAAGAGAGAGCTCTCCACTTCCATTCACACAGCCTGAACAAAGGCTAAATTAGTCCCTGGATGGCTCTCGGGGGCCTTTTGGGAGCCCACTCAGACGGGCTGAGTGCAGAATTACTTCACACTACACTTCCTCGTGAGCTCTACCTCCACCGGTCTAGATTAGACACTTCCGCCTGCCTTTTTTAAACCGCTTGTTAATTAGCAGAAGGGTGGCTGGATGAAGTCGTTAAAGGGCTCCGTACTGGAAGTAATTAATCAACACCACAGGGCCTGTTAAATATGCTGAAATCAATATAGGCTTTGATTCTCTTTGGTGTTTCTTATTGGTTTTCCCTTCTCGTGGAACACACAGGAGCTGAGCTGCTGCAGACACACAGACGATGTTCACTGTGCTGATTAATGTCATCACTTTTGTCATGTTTTTTTTTTGAGCCAGGCTACGATGCCTGCGGGGATGGCAGCGTGGGTCGTTCCTCTTTGGTCCGGACTGAAAATATCTCAACATCATCGATCACTGTTGGGAGCTGTCGGGTTTCTTTAATATTGTAATCTCTTCACCTTCACCTGTAAAGATATGATCTATATATTTGCTTCAGACCTTCGTGGTCCCCAGAGGATGAACTCTAATGACCACAGCCCCTGACTTTTCCTCTAGCGTCACTATGAGACTGACATTTGTGGTTTTTGCATGAAAAAAAAACCACGAATGGACAGATTGTGATTAAGTTTGATAAACACATCCATGTTCCCATCGGGGTGAACATCCTCTGCTGCAGGCTAAACACACACATTTTTTCAGACCACATCTCAACAACCCTCGCTAAGACGTACTTACAAATCTGCAAGTGCTCGTGCTGAAGCGCTCAACAGGCTTTTAGTCATTTGTTTAAAAGGGGTCACATTCCCCAATTGTGGATGACATCTAGCTCTTGCTCCCGTGTGGTTTGACTGCACTTATTGAAAGTCGCTTCAGACAAAAACATCTGCCAAATCAATATAATGATGTGAGGAAGGTCTCGGATTTATCTAAGGTTGAATCAGGATATATTCAGTCAATGCTTGAATCATTCATGCTAACGTTTGATGCCACGAATGCATAACAACATCTTTGAACGGAGGGATAATCTATTTGTCGTTGTGTGTGTGTGTGTGTGTGTGTGTGTGTGTGTGTGTGTCTGTGGTTCTTCTCTCATCCCTCCTCCTTAATTAAAGTCATTTTCTGCCGTGAGGACAATTTGTTCAGATTCCCCTGACAGTTAAATCAGCCTGTTCCCGTGCAGCAGGTCAGATGGAGGCTTAGAGGCGGAACAAAAAAGCAGCATTTTAGGGCGGAAAAACTTGACATTTTGACAAATATCTGTGCGCCGTCATCAGCTATTAGGGGCTAATCTGAAAATGCATCCAGAT
>NW_019446395.1:0-1437 GCF_002814215.2 Seriola lalandi dorsalis
GATAGAGAGAGAGAAGGTTGGTGCAAACAAATCAGAAAGAGAGACAGAGAGATGCAGGTGGATTACAGCCTAATCCATGCCTCCCTCAGTGTGCTCTTATTACATTAGAGCAGAGTGAGAAACACAGCACCACAGGCTGACCTTCTCTAACTCCATTTCATTCCACTGAATCAGACCAAATGATTTGAGCTGAGCTGAGCTGAGCTGAGCTGCCCTGAAAGAGGAAACGTGTGCTACTGTACAAGCCACCGCTGCAACACTGTTATCACATTCAGCATGGATTAAGCCTCATGCAAGATGGAGGACGGCAGACACACAACATAAATTGTTACTATTTAGCCATTACATTCAGATATCTACAGTGACCTTTACCTTTGCAGACGCGCCACTACAATCCATTATCCAGTAAATCAAAGGCTGAAACAATTACTGACACTAACAGGCACTTAAAGTTGTGTAACTTTACCAAAGTCAACAGGGATCAGGAGTTTTATCCACAGGCTAACCAGCAGTTAACAGTCTGACTCCCAAGAATCTTTGGGCGTATGGGCTGCAGATGTGCAGGTACAGGAAGTGTTGAGGGCAGCGAGTCTGCATCAGCCTTGATATGAGAAGCAACCACATCAAATCAAGTCAGTCAGTCGGTCCCTACCTGCAGTGTTTAAGCAAGCCACACAGTAGGTGAATTTATAACACTATGTAGGGTTGTAACACTTTCATTCGTGTGGCTGACAGTTTGTTAACACATAAAAGCACAGTAGGCAGGAAGAAGGCGAAAGCTTTTGGCAGTGTTTGACTTCAGGGTGTGAGTATATGGACATTTCCTGGAGGCAGCACATACCAGCATGAACTCAGTTCATATAGAAATTGTAAAAATAGCTGTAGAAAATTCCAATGTTAGAGTAAACAGAGATATAAGCCCTGATAAACAAGCTTTTGAGGAGCTGGAGGGCCGAAGTTTTTATCTTCGAACAGCACGAGGGTACTTCAATCTAGGATCAATCTTCTGGTCAAATCCTCAGCGGGACAGTAAATAAGCATATTTGGCAAATGTAGAACTAGTTAATCAGCAATTGAAATGATGATACTGTGTACAATGTCTCTGTGTTTGGTTTTGACTAACGTTAAAAAGACAAAATCTTTTTGGAGGTTTTTACTGTTTCAGGTTTGTGTTATTACAATGTATTATTGGCGTAAAAATAAAATGTAGACATATATAATAAGATAATAAGAAATGACTCCTTTATCATTGTCGAATAGTTCTCTTGAAACCTACTTTGTCATGCTCCACCTTTGCTTTGCTGCATGTCTGAGTTTGACCTTCATCTTACTTTTATCTATTTAATTCATCTGTTCACCTACATTTTCATGATTTGGAGACGAGTCACTCATTTATATTTCACTGCTGTTTTCATTGCTGTCAGAAGCTACATGCCT
>NW_019446396.1:0-1338 GCF_002814215.2 Seriola lalandi dorsalis
AAAAGGAGGAGAAATTACCAAAATTACAAATTATTAACTTGGAAAGCAAGGTTTAATGTCCCTGATACTTCCTCGCCAACAGCTAAATGGAAGGCCTTTTCATGTTTTCTTACACTACCTGGGTTTCCATAAATACATTTTAGATAATCGGTGTGAACTGCCCAAACAATTTGATCACCTACAGCTAAACTGAAGGGCTGTTTTCTAGAATTCAGAAGACATTTTGCTCAGTTTTATTTTTTGAACAAGTGGGAAAAACAAAATATTATCCCTAAAGGGACTGGTACATCTGTCTGACAACTATTTAAAGAGGGGATGAATGTGGCTGTGACAGGTCACATCTTTTGGAAATGCAACACTGCAACCATGACAGGAGCAGTCTGCTGTTATCCAGCAGAGGTAAGGATAATATAAACAGATAAAAGTGCTATCAAAGTGAAATATCGCAGTGTTCAGAGTTGCACACTAGCTCTCTGGTGAGACTCACTCTTTCTTCTCTGTCCCCTTCCCTCCCTTCTCCGGCTCGGCTCCTTCATCAGCCTTCTCTCCATTCTCCGAGGGCTCCGTCTCGCCCACACCATCACCCTCGCCCTCCTCCACCTCAGCTGTTGCAGCTGAAGATGCTGCCTGCTCCTCGTCAGCAGAGGGCGACTCCTCTGAGGAAGCTTCAGGCTCTGAGAGGAGACGGTCATTGACATTAAAGCAGAAAAAAAAAATGTGCGGCTGGCATGTAAAAATAAGGACAACCACAAGATAACCTTTTCTGCACTTTTGCCTTTATTTATAGCTTATAGTGTAGAGAAGCTTATGTTTTTTTATCCAGGCACCTAAAACTTAAATACATGATACCCCTTGAACCCAAGCTCATGAATGTGCAATTAACATAACATCTAAAATAAACTACTATCCATGAAAAATGAGATGCTAGTCAGCTCAAAGTCATTAAATCATCTAATTTGGCAAAACCTTGTTTTACATTTACATAAAAAATACACATTGGTCTGTAGGTATCATTAAAAATACCAAAGAGGAACATATAACACTGCTGTATTTGATTATATTGCTCAGATCTGCAAACTTGTTTCCGGTTGTAAACAAAGTTGTGATGACCACACATCAATACTCTGGACTATACTCAATTTCCAGTCTGTAGAGTATTGCGGTTGAGGTTGTGATGGGGTGAAATCTGTGTCAGAGATGATGTTGCGTTCAGGGGTCTTTAGCTCAGGTCATGTACGACCCCGGCCTTACCTTTCTCTGCAGCAGCGGAGGGGTCCTTCTCCTGGGTTGGAGTCGCTGCTGCCCGGCGTATCGGCATCACACGAGATTTACCTGTAT
>NW_019446397.1:0-1724 GCF_002814215.2 Seriola lalandi dorsalis
GACACTTTTGTCAATTTCTCAGGAAATAATATTTGGATCTTGGTGTAAATAATCAGACATGTCTTTGGTGTTGAGATCGACGACGTTCATTATGATCTCTCTGTGTTTGCCCTGCAGACAGATGAGGAGAAGAGACAAGGGCTGCCAGTGGTGATGCCAGTGTTTGACAGGAACACCTGCAGCGTGCCCAAATCTCAGATCTCCTTCATAGACTACTTCATCACCGATATGTTTGACGCCTGGGATGGTAAGAACATTTTCTGTTGTGTGTTTGCATGCCTCTGCGTTTTGTGTCACACACATGTTTACCATTGATTGATTGATAGATGGCTTATAGCTGAAACCCGTTTGCCCCATATTAAATGTCAAAATTATTCAAGTGTGAGTGCCGGCATCTACTTTATGCAGCCACGACCGTGCACCTGATACAGGAGCCTAATCAGGATTTGGATTTGTCCGCGCTGCCACACTCCTCATATTTACCATGACGCCGGATGATGATGACGTTAGTAAAAGGTCAGGGTCACATTCATAGTTTGGGAGTCAAGACAGGTGCTGCGATCCCGTTGCGCTACAAGCTTAAATGTTTACTTTCAAAGAAGTACTTGCTCCAGAAAAAGTGGTGTGTTTGGAGGTTGTTGCTCTGACACACGTCTGAAGTTCACTTACTGTGAACAGTTTCAGCTGGTTAAAGTTTTTTTTCAGGAACAGGTTGAGCAGAAGGACAACAAGTCAAGAGAAGCAGAGAGGAAGAGCATGGTGCTTGTAGCTCCCCATTCCCACTGAATATCCCTTTTAGTTTAGTCTTCCCAAGAGGGAACTTGTTTACTGTAAACACAACTCTGTTGTCACGGAAAGATTCCTAATGTCAGTGGGACAAAGAGGAAACTGCGTCGGGGGAGGGGAAGTTGGGAAAATAGTAGAGGGGATGGGGGTTTACGATCACTCGGTTTGGGGAAAGACGAGCGGCCAAGCAGAACTTCACTTACACATAAACACAAAAACACAAAAACACACACACATGCAGCCGATTTCAATTCACCAGGGTCACTGTGAGGTCATTGCGGGGTCATCGTTAGGCCCAGAGGTGCAGAGCGGGTCGTCAGTGAGCCGGAAATGAGGATGTAAATAACAAGCTGAGAGAGAGTCTTGCACACACTCTTGAGAACACAAGTGTGTGTGTGTGTGTGTGTGAGTGTGTGAGTGTGTGTGTGTGTGTGTGTGTGTGTGTGTGAGTGAGTGGAATAGAGGCAGTGAGACCTTTCAACCCCAGCAGTCCTATTATGTGGGAGCCATTACAAAGTGTACATAACATTACATTACCACTGTGCATGAACTAACCACACACACAAACACATGTGTTCCTGCCTAATAGTTCATGTGGAATGATAACAGGAAGAGACGATGGCAGGTGTGTGCAGTCAGTTGACATTTCACTGTAGGTGTTTGTGTTTATTCCTGGTTTCCTGAGGGATTTTTATTTAACCATAAAGGATGGGGGTCACAAGTCTTCCCCAAAATAATAATCACATTTCCATTTGTGCTCTGAAAGAGTGACTGATTATATCTGTGGGCTCACATCATGTGAAAATATCACAGTGGTACCTAACGTCACCAGAAAAAGGCAAATGGTGTTAATTTTTATGCCTTACTATACTATCACGTTTTTTCAAATTTTTTTTGCCTAGCTATACTATGACATTTTATGCCTTACTATACTATGA
>NW_019446398.1:0-1543 GCF_002814215.2 Seriola lalandi dorsalis
GTGTGTGTTGGCTACTCAGGGCAGGCATCAGGACGCATTGGCTCTTATTTTGCTTTTATTTTTATTTGTTTTCTCCTACTACAGCTGCAGAGAGGGGTATTGGTATTGAAGACAATATTTGTATTGGATTTTTCTCTGATTTAAAATTGCTGTGAAGATGTTTTACATGAGTGGAACACACACACACACACGGACTCAACTACAATACAATGTGGCAGTATAGCGGATAAATTCACACCAACATAGACACACATCGTGACAATGCAACAGCTGCACTGCAGTGTGATAATACTGTGCTTTCCCACACACAAACACACCCCCACACACACAAATATATATATATATATATATATCTATATATATATAGATATATATATCTATATATATAGTCCAAATTCATTTCTACAGGAAGAAAATCCGCTCTTTATGAGCTGCATCCGGCTCCACTGAGTGGGTTTGTGTCGGCCTGTGTGTGTCTGCACCTCCTATGGCTTCGGATGCAACTCGGTGGTTGGTGTGTATGTGCAAGTGTGTGTCCTACAAGTACGGGGACAACCCTGTGGTGAATGACCAATAAGCGACTGGCTACTGAGCTGGCAAAAGCTGGATATCCCTTTGGCACGCCGCCCTCAGTGTGTGACACAGGAAGTACAGAGCTGATTCGGGGGAACACCGCGGAGAGTAGACAGTTGGCACAGGAAATAGGAATCTGTTTAACAGCCTAATAACCATGTTTTCAACGGCTTTACTTAGCTGTTCACAAAAAACAACTATAAAAGGTTAATTAAATACTAAAAACTCAACTATTAGGCGGTGATCAAACCGCAAGGAGTGAGCCAAAAAGTATCACTGTGCTTAGACAAGCTGCCTTTTGCCAGCAAGCTACTTGTAGCACACGCCAAATGTAAAACCACCCACAACAGAAGGATCTTTCTCCAGATCTACGGCTGGATCATGTAGAGCAGCCCGACAGAGCCCTCCGCAGCACAGTGCTTGAGCTTCACCAAAGAGAGTCTTAATCACCTGGTATGAAATAGGAGCCCGGGTGGCGGTGGGCTCCCTCGAGACGACCGGCCCAGAGAATGAGGGGAAATTAATGAGGGTGACATTATGAATGGGAAAAGGTGCAGCAGTAACTCAGAGCTGCAGCACAGACTTGGGTGAATGAGATGAGGAGGGAGACGGGAGGACGGAAGACAGAGGCCCCGACCAGCGTAAATGGTGCAAAATAATATTTTCAGGCTCACTGTTTATCTTTGAGTAATTTGTTATTTTGTCAGTTTGTACTGGAGGTTGCTCCCTGTTAGATTCTGTTTTGGTTAGGAAGCCTTAAAATGTTACCAGGTTACTGTAAAGTTGCATGGACACTTCACTGTGAACTGTTTAGTGCATCAAGAAAATGCATGAGTAAATATTATTCCTTCAGTTTGATATTTTGTTTTTTTGGTATCCACCACTTATTTATGTAATGCACTACTCAGACTATAAACAGAGCACCACTACTCTATTCACAAAAAGCAAAACAAGGTCAGATACAGTGGCT
>NW_019446399.1:0-1312 GCF_002814215.2 Seriola lalandi dorsalis
TAGTAAATCTTTCCAGAGCAGAAAATGATTCTCTTCACCTTCTCTGGGCTGGAAGCTGCAGGACCCTCGTCTGGGATTATACGCCTGAAGTGAGTCCCTGCAGGAAACACACACACACACACACACACACACACACACACACACACACACTCTAAATAACAGAGAGCCGCAGTGTGTTTAATGTCTCATGCTCTTCTTCGTGTCCGCACTCACCTGGCAGCATGTCATCAAAGCTGGACTTGGCCTCTGGGTGGCGCAGCAACGACTTGGGAGTAAATACTATCAGCTAGAGAGACAAAGACAGAGACACACGGGACTCGGTCAGAGACCTGAACCACGTCTTTGTGTGTAATGAGTCACGATTCATTGCGAGCTTCACTTACAGGCTTCCTGAACGGCTGCAGGATCTGTCTGCGGAGGACGTGGAAGTAGTTTGCAGGATTAGAGCAGTTGACGACGATCCAGTTACAGTCGTACAGCTGACGCACGGCAAAGTCCTCCGACAGTTTCTGACAAAGAAGAAGAAGAAATTAAGAAAATGCAAATCACATTTACACACAAACACTCAGTCACTTCTATTAATATCTTCTGGTGTAATCCTGCTGAGGATGTGAGGAGGGAGTATAATGTTGCTGTAGAATCTGTGAGTTTTTGTACCTGTGGCTTCTTCTTCAACCTTTTTTAGCCTATATTTATTTACTGCAAACCAGCACCTTTAAAAGTAGCTGAATTCACTATTAGCACTTCCTGTTTGCAGTGCACACATGGATGAACTGACAGCTGTCACTTGTTCACTGTGATACTGAAGAAAACTTAAAAACATGAGGAACCTCAGTAATAATAATAATAATCTGGAGTAATAAGGAGCATCTTTCTTCTGTGATTTCTAAGCAGATTTATACATTATGGAAGTTTATTTTGTGGGTGAAATCAGCTGCTAAACTACAATAGCTAACTCTCAGTTGTGTATTTGTGTATCTTTGTCTCATGAACACCCCCCACCCAAAATATCTCCTGCAGCCTCCCTCACAGCTTGAAAACCTCTGATCGAGACAGTTAAATCGTTTTCTAACAAGTTCAGCTGCTGCAAAAATAAACAAAACAACAGAATTTAACCATTTACCTCAAATGAATCAAATATAAAACATGATCAGTCGAGCTTTGTCCTGTTCTGCATAACTGATCTGAAAACTGAGGAGGAGTTATCGAGCCTATAATCAATATGTTGACATGCTGGATGATCTGCATCATGTAAAATCACCTGGATCTGTGAGTGTGAATCTGCTCTGACACACAGGAGTAAACTGTTCAT
>NW_019446400.1:0-1337 GCF_002814215.2 Seriola lalandi dorsalis
CACACAATAGTTGTTTATGGACTGATCAGCTGATTGATCGACTAATCGTTGCAGCTCTAATGTGTAATAATAACCTCCCTGTCTGAGGATTTAAACACCAGGTTTCCTGCGTCCATTAAATCATCTTCCCACAGGAAACATCCGGTGTCTGTCGGCCCCTGATCTGACTCCAGGTCTCTCACGTGAAGCTGTGTGTTGAAGTGGGTGTAAACATAGAAATATAGATCAGCTTTATTATCTCTGCTGGTATTTTCACATAACGACCGGCAGCAGAGAAGCAGATGTGAGGCAGAATATCTGAGGTAAACATTAAAATCAGAGCTTCCCTTAAATACCAGACGATAACATGATGTAAACAACAATAACTAATCAATTAACGAAACGTTTCTAATCAGATTTTTATTATTAGTCAAACTGACATTAAACAGAAAAATCAAACCAAACATGAAAAGAAGTTTCAGATGTTCAGACGACCTCCATCATTGATACGACCTCCTCCACATTTATCACGACTCAAACAACCTGAATGTTTTCACAGAGCCAGCGCTCACCTTTGATCATGTGACTGATCTTTTCCACAGGTGGAGTCACGGACGTCTCTTTAATCCAGTTAATGAACTTTGTTTAGTCACATGGAGGCGGAGCATCTGCAGGGAAACAAACTGGGATGTTTTTATAAATATGTAAATGTGTAAAAACATCAGTTTAAAACAGGTTCAGAGAAACATAAAGAGTCACAGATGTTTAAAGTTAATAATAAATTCATGTGAACTGTTGATAGTGTCTCCGACTCGCTCCGTCATCTCAGCTCCTCCATAGTAAAGTTATTTAACGAGCGGCCGCTGCTCAGAATTAATATGTTCAGTTCCAGAGAGAGAGTTTCATCAGACTGGAGCTTCATGACTGAATGAACCGGATGAAGTTCACAGTCTGACCTTTGACCTTGACTTTTGCAGTTTAGTTTAGCTTATTTATTTAATGGGGACGATGCAGTTTAACACAGTTCCAACACAGAGCATGAACCTGATGTGTGTCTAAGAAGAGACAACAACAGCAAAAACTACACAAAACAAACAAACAGACACAACACAGTCATAGTGATCAGAATGAGAGTTACTGTTGTTTCATTATTGATCAATCCGCATGTTATTACTCCAATGTTTGGTCTGTGAAATGAAAGAAAAGCCGATCACAGTGATGTCATCAGAATAGGTACAGGTTAATGTTCTGTGGATTGATTAATGATTAATTGACTAATGTTTGATATTGTTGTGGTGGCTGATGTTAAATGACAGATTTCAACATGAACAAACATGATTCATAACCAAAGATTTCAA
>NW_019446401.1:0-1480 GCF_002814215.2 Seriola lalandi dorsalis
TGTCATATGTGTCATTGCCATTACCTACACTGACAAAAACAAAGCAACCACCACTTATAACCAAAGGTGTCATCAATTATTGCTTACACCTGGAAATACTGTCTTTCTGTATTTAAGAACATTACAAACATGGTATATGTGAGTCTGATTTTGGAAGTGGGTGTTGTTGGACGGCTGAGATACTGACGGGCTTTGGCCTTCATCCGAGGCCTAAGGCTTGATCCTCCTCTTCTAGTAGCACTTGCACTGGGACCAACACTGGGCCAGAGGGGCTCGGGGCAGAGCCAAGCCCAAATCTGACCCAGTTTTCAGGGGTCCCTGATAGCAGGCGGCTGGGAGTCACAGGGTAACCCTCCATCATCACCAACTACTGTAATCTGGCCTAGCATGTGCCAATCAAGCTGAACACAATGACAAGCTCATGATGACATGGCCATCGCGCTCTATCCTCTTTGCTGCCTCGACATCTCAGAAGCAACAAAACATCCCAGTGATTATGGCATTTCAGTGTCAACTGGCATGTTGAGTTTGGCCAGAACCATGAGACTGACAATGGGGAGACAACATGTTTGTGAGCTTTGCAAAGTTTATTGAGAAAGGTTGGGTGTTTTTGACACACAAGTCTTCAGTAGCATTAAATAAAATTTGTTTGTGGAAGCAAACAATCAGAATACATTTACGTCCATGAAGCTTCCAAAAGCCATGAACCATAAGTGAATTATATAGACACCTTTTGTTTTCAAAAAATATGATCCCACATAAAAAGTAAATACACAAGACAACTTAAATGCAAACTTGGCAGAAAATGCATTTCTTATGAATATACTACTATTTTTCTATAATTCTATTTTCCTCCATTTTGAAAATGGTCTTTTCCATTTTCCAGCTGTTAAGAGGGAATCCTTTTTCTGGACACTCATATGTAAGCATACTGGAAAAGAGAGAGAGAGATACTAAGTGAAGCAGAGGAAGAGAGAGAGAGCAGCACATCTGACAATCCACTGGCATGAAAGTGAGCCCCTCAAGCTAACAAATTCAGAGAGAAAATTACAGTTTTGCGCATTTGTGTCAATATGCATGTCAAAAGGTAATTGGGAAATTGTTCTGCAATGTCAAGTCCTGTTGGCAATGGTTAGCCTGTGGTAAGATCAAAACCATTTCTTCACAGGCTCTGAGAGGCCAGACCAAGCTCTCTCAACCACACAAGTCTCTCCTTTAAGCTAATAATGTGGCTGTTTATCATAAAGCTAATGCGTTATTATCAGCTGGACACTGAATCGGCTGAAAATGACAGAAAAACTTTATTGTACTTCTGCCCTGTCTTTGTGACATCATGGGAGGGCGTAAGAATACCATACTAGTTTTAAGAACATTTTGCATGTCATGTCTTAGTATTTTCCTCTTTAGGGTTAAGGTTTGGGATTAGTTAGTGGAGAAATAAAAGTGCATAGTGATAACACATGAAATAGGTTAGGAAATT
>NW_019446402.1:0-1812 GCF_002814215.2 Seriola lalandi dorsalis
TGATCCAACACAACCTCCAGATATGAATTGACTCTGCAGTGACATTTATGATGAAGCATATTTTCACATCAAAGTCAGTTTCTTGATGGTGCGATTTATTCTTAAGAACTTGGGTTTTTTTATTTCAACAGCTTTAACCATAATTGACTTACAATACCAGTTAATCTGAGCATGCAGTAGCACTGGTAGTCACACATTTATACATGAGTCTAATAGTAAAACCAACACAGGCTATCAGACAAGTTTTTAAGTCCCTGGGTTACTAGACCGCTGAGTGAAAACAGATTAAGCGCTCCAAATGTCAATCATAATCATCCATGACACCGTGAGCTCTGTCCTCAGCACAGCAGGTCAAAGTTACACATGATGTAGCTCTGAAGTTTACAATAATAGGGTGTGGTCACCTTTGTTTTCATCTGTCTGCCAAAGGCTATATAAATCTACATAAACTTTAATGACACATTTCTAAATGTTTCATCTTAATCTAGATCTGCAACAAACTACAGATTATTCCATCAGGTAGCTTCAGCAGTTCATGAGAAAAAAGAAAAAATAATGTCGGCACATTCACCATGGAGGTGAAAATATAAACTCCTTGCACAGGTAAGAGATGATTTAATATTGTTAAGCTGGTTTGTTTCTGACTGTTTCCAGTGATGGTGCTGGTGTGAATATTATCCTTATCAACTAGACTGATGGCCAAAATTATGAAATTAGACTCAGGCTGTAAAAATAAGAGAGTACTTGATCCAGAGTTTGTTTTTCTAAATGAAGCCCCACTGACCAGAAGAAGAAAGAAGTGAGCAAACAGAAAACAGGAACAGTCACATTTTTCTACACATTCAAGAGGATCAAAGTTAACAGTTATATAAAAGGTGAAAGGTGTGGGCTGGGCCCAGTATGGACAGGGGGTAGACAAACTGTTCTTTGTGCTGAGGTGGGAGGGGGACAGTTTGTCCTTGAATGAGGATTTAGTAAGGTCGGCCTCGTCGCTCCTGTCTGCGATCACCCCTGGAAATAACAAACACACTTACTTCTTCAGCACTGAACTGAACGCTCACGACAAACACAGAAACCACTTGCACTGAATGCTAGCCAAGTGGAGAGAGAGAGAGAGAGAGAGAGAGAGAGAGAGAGAGAGAACATTATGTTCCTTCTCATAGGAGTCACATCAACCAAATCTTCAGTTATGTGACGCATCAAAATGCAGAAATACTTGTCTTAAGTGTCTTAAACTTTTTTTTATCCACAATTGGTTTCAAACCTCGACACCAAGATGGTTTCTCACCAGAGTGCTGTTTGTTTGAGTGAATCTGACCTTGTGTCCATCTTGCCAGGGCCATATCCTCCCCGGTCGCCTCCTCTGCCTCCTCTGAAGCCCCCGCGGTCACCGCCTCGTCCCCTAAAGCCGCCTCGATCAAACCCCCCTCTGCGTTCTCCTCCATAACCTCCTGAAATCACAACAAGCAATCTGGTGACAATTTGTAAACTGCTGAGTAAGTCTCTACTATGATTGACTCTGAGGGATTCAGTACCAGGAGGGATCAGTCTAGAAGTCTTCCTCAAGTTTCTTCCATTTTTTTCCCTTTTTTATTCAGGGGGAGTTTTTCCTTACCCTAATCTAGGGTCTATTAACAGAGGCTGCAATATGCCGAACAGACTGTAAAGCCCCTTGGGGCAAATGTGTGATATAAGGTTATATAAATAAAGTTGACTTGACCCTACAGACAAAGAGCTGCATTGTCACACTGTGTGTGTCACAAATAAAATATAACAATATTGATAAAATATATTTCTATTGTATTATTACTG
>NW_019446403.1:0-1427 GCF_002814215.2 Seriola lalandi dorsalis
TACTTTACAAACTCTTGGAAGGATTGTGGTGAAATGAGGTTCAGACGTTCGTGTTGCTCTCAGGATGATCTGCAGTAACTCTGCTCATCCTCTGACTTTTCACGTAGCATCATCATCAACATTTCAGTTCAAAGTTTGATCAAACTTTCTTTCTTCTTCTTTTTGAAATCTGTCTCCTGTGATTTCCACCACAGACTGACAGACTGAGTCGCTGGAGGAGCCCTGTCATTAACATACATTCAATTAAACTCGAACCACAAACCAGCTTCAGACGTTTGGTCCATCCCACATGAGCAGGTGATAAAGGGTCTTACCTGTGACGATCACAGACAGAATCAGAAAGAAGGACTGAGTCTGCAGCCACATCCTCAGACTGATCGGACACAAGTGACACCCAACGGGAGAAGCCAAGTCCTCAAACATTCAATCTAGAATAGGAATTGAGGAAGTTCCGTGTCACGTGACATGAATATTTCCTGTTTGTGGGACGCAGCTTTAAGGGAAGTCACACAGAGTATTCAACACACACCCACCTAACACATTGTGTTTTTCATTTTTCATTTCATTCGGATCTAAGTGGTTCATCACCTGGAGAGCAGGAATGGGATGACAGACAGACAGACAGTCAGACAGACAGACAGTCAGACAGACAGTCACTGAACCTGTAATTTCACACTCTGAAGTTCAGGATTGAACATGTTTTTATTTTTATTTTTATGTGTATTTTTCCTCGTGTGTTTTTAGTATTTTGAATCTATTAAATTAAGAAGCGGGTCAAAGGTCGAACACAAACAGTTCATCATAGTTCATTGATCCCACTTCGTCTCAGTTGGTGTTACACCTGTTTTTAAAAGGTTAAGGGTCACCGTTTCCAATAAGAGAAAACACGAAAACAAACACACGCTTAATAAAAGTCACAGCACTTACAAACGCTGGTAATGTTAACCATGATGTGTGTGTGTGTTTCTTTACTTCTTCTGTTCATGAGTTGGACAATGTCTAAATCCACAATCTAAATGTCATGTATTGTATTTTCAGTTATAAGCATGTTTATTTATTTATGTATCAATTTATTTATTGATTAATTTGTCCATTCATGTATTCATCTATCAATTCATTCATTTTGTCTTCAGGGAGATTCATGTCATGCATCACGGTGCTTTTCCTCACTCTGACCAGCAGAGGTCGCCATCCAGCTGTGATTTTAAAAGCTTCCAGTGATGAAGAGTTGATCATGGCTGCGAGGAAACCGTCAGCGGTTCACGACGCTTCACTTCACCATCAGGAGCAAGAAACTCACTCAGGATGAAACAGCCTCATCTCTGCTCCACAACTGCCTCCTAAAAATAAAAAAGAGGAAGACTGGCAGGAAAACGCACAGTCTGGAGGTTGTGAGTCACATGAATCGCACACACTCACACTCACAC
>NW_019446404.1:0-1739 GCF_002814215.2 Seriola lalandi dorsalis
GGGGTGGGGGTGGGGGGGGGGATTTTCAGGAAAGTAAATATATAGGTCACTTTCCAGGAATTCTGCAGAGTGTGTTTTCCGGCTTGTTTCACATGTTCAGCAGAGTGGAAACAAAGTGAGAAACAACTCAAACTACACCGTCGTCTAAATGTGTTTTCAGTAGAGTCTGGGTGACGTGAAAAGGTGGATATTAACAGTAGATAAAAGCTCACCAGAATATCACTGCACAGCTCCATTTCAATGACGTCCTATGTAATAATGCATTGATCCTATAGGTTTATGTTATGACCACCAGTGTTAATTATTTCATCTTCATTAGGCATCACGGATGGCTCTAAATCCTGCAATACCCATGAGCCCCTGCCTCCATCGCTATGGAGCGAACAAGTGTTAAAGTCGCTGAATTCATCCAAAATGGATGCAAAATTTTAAAGTAATCAACGACCAGAGACTTTCTAACACAGCTGTTCATCTCTTGTACTGAGTGGAGACTTTCATGTCCATCCAAGACACAGACGTAGAATAAATGTAACGTTTGTCAAGTTTTCATCCAAATTTTAACCGGACATCCAGAAAATTATCAAAATAAAATGCTAATTAATGTGAGCTTCTCTCCTCTCCTGCTGTGTGAGTATGAGTTGGCTGGTTTATGGAGGTAAACAGCTGGTGGAGCTGATTCTCCAGTCGCTGCTGTTAAAGCACTGCAGAAGAAGATGAGGTCATTAAAAGAGCTTCAGTCGAAGCTCAAACGATGGAAAAACATGTGATGGAAATCTGACATTTCTGTTTGTTTCCTGTATTTTGTGTGAAGAGGGTTCCAGCCTCCTCCTCATCGCTCCACACAGATCTGATGTTTTCTCTCTCTCCATACTTTGCTTTTTATCTACACAACTTTTCCCCCTGAGATACTTTTAAAATAGATCTTTTATTCTGGTTTAATTTCCAGTGTTTCCACTCAAACTGAAAATGCTCATAAAACCTGGTGGATGGAAACACACTTAGTGTCAATGGTGAAAATGAATGGGTCTTTCAGAAGTGATGGGACCCAAAATAGCTCTGACCACAACTGAGCTTGGCTCAGTTTGTCTGTAGTAAATCAGCTGTCAGCGCGCCGACTCGTTATTTATTCATGGGAGACTCATTTCACTGATGTTTGTTGTTTCTCTTCAGATGGGATCTCAGTACAGTCAGCAGCAGCAGCAGCAGCAGAACATTGGTGGTTACTGTCAGCCGGGCCAGCCCCCATACTTCAGCCCCCCACAGCAGCAGCCAGCTGCCCCCAGCCAGCCGCCGTACATGCAGCCCCGCCCACTCCCACAACAGGTACAACTAGAACTCCAAAGGCTGTTCCTACAGGGTGGTCGCCTCCTGAGGGCAACATGTGACACAGACACTGTTCTCACAGGCTGGTTGTTTCATTCTGATCAAATCATGAAACTATAGACTTCCTACAGATGTTTCACAATAAAAGCCTTCAAGGGAAAGGAAGGGAATGTTCAAGAGCTGCAGGTAACAATTATTTGTCCTCGTCAGTCCTTTTCATTGAATCGATTATTATTTTCTTGATTCAGTCTATGAAATGTCACAAACTAGTGAAAAACTCCATTGCCACAGGAAAAATACTCTTTGTTTTAAGGTGGATTTTCTAATGTTTTAGAGAGTATAAGGAATAAACCAGTGATAAGTGACAACTGAGAACATTCCCACAAAAAGTCCACACTGCAAACGTCCCACAACCC
>NW_019446405.1:0-1414 GCF_002814215.2 Seriola lalandi dorsalis
CTGTGGTCCAGTTATTGGTTAGAGTGTTAAAGAGTGTAGTCTCTTTACAGTCTTTCTACTATTGTATTTGTAGCAACTATCCTGACCAGAAACAAGCCATTTGGCTGGGTGTGGGAGAAAGCCTTGTTTTTGACGCACTTGCAAATTACTTTTATGTTGCAACTAAGAAATGAGACGGTGTGATGGCTGGCTTAGCTTTTGTGTCCCTGATGACAGCAGTAAAAACTGTGACATCTCCCCGTCACCCATTCATCATGAGGTAGTCTGTTGGATCTGTACCACATACAGACTCCACCTGTCCCATTACAATGCACTACCATCCATGATATGGCTTGACCAAGACTACACATATAAACAACCATAAATACACACAACTAATAGATGGCTCCTAGATTATTACATTATATTATTGTGTCTTTGAAAATATTTCAATGATTCCACAATCTGCACTTTGTTTGAAAGCTTTATTATTATTCATGATTCATTCTTCGTTACATGACTTGAGACATGTATGAGGGCAATAACATGTAATTTCATGTAAATGCTTATCAATGAAACACCATGTGGATTATTCATCCCAGTTACACTTTTGTGTCCATCAGAGCCCCCCTTTCTTTCTCTCCACGACCTTTATAAAGAAGAATGAATGGCAACCTGCACACAGCAATTGAGTGTGTTTGCCTTACTATACTATGACGTTTTTTTACACTTTTATGCCTCACTATCCTATGATGTTTTTATGCCTTACGATACTATGATGTATTTTGGCTTTTTTTTTTACCTCACTGTACTGTGACATTTTTTAAAATTTTTATACCTTAATGTAGTATGAAGTTTTTATGCCTGATTATACTATAATGTTTTTTGACATTTTTTATGCCTTACTATACTATGACGTTTTTTTGACATTTTTATGCCTCACTATAGTATGATGATTTTTGCATTACTATGCTATGACGTTTTTTGAGATTTTTTTGCCTCACTATACTATGACGTTTTTTGAAATTTAATGCCTTACTATACTATTACGTTAGTTGACATTTTTTTGCCTCACTATAGTATGATGTTTTTTTGCCCTACTATACTATGACGTTTTATTAAATTTTTATGACTTACTATACTATAATGTTTTTTGACATTTTTTTGCCTCACTATACTATGACGTTTTTGACATTTATATGCCTTACTATACTATGACGTTTTTATGCCTTACTATACTATGACGTTTTTTGACATTTATATGCCTTACTATACTATGACGTTTTTTGACATTTATATGCCTTACTATACTATGACGTTTTTTGACGTTTTTATGCCTTACTATACTATGACGTTTTTATGCCTTACTATACTATGACGTTTTTTGACGTTTTTATACCTTACTATACTATGACGTTTTTCGACATTTTTATGC
>NW_019446406.1:0-1346 GCF_002814215.2 Seriola lalandi dorsalis
GTTTCATTACAGCTTTACTTAAGAGTTCAATGAACACCTCTCTTTGTTTCGACAAAAACTGAACTTTTCAAGCTTTACAAAGGTAGTATTTTTTTGTGGTAGCACTGTGTTGGATTCCACTGTGTTTTACAGGTGAACATATTTTGTGTCAACCCCCTATTGATTTTACAGACTGGCACCAAACGTCGGTCTCAATAAAATGTTAACAGGTTTTAACAGGATGTTTTTACAAAATGGAATTTGACACCACTGGCAAAACTACTCTCATCATCTGTGAGAGGACGCCAGATGGATGTGTTAGCGCTAAGTGAGTCTGCAGGTATATGGAAAAGCTCTGGCCAAGTGAGTACACTGAAAAGATAATGTGCATAGGTGCACTCCGAACATCCCATCAATTGAATTACAAGTAGAATCTCCCACTTAAAGAGTGTTTCCTGGAAAAGGCTTCCTCTTTCCTTCACTGTTCCAGGACCCAAACATCTTCAACAACAACAACAACAACACTTTTATCTTCCAGTTCTCGAAACCTGACACTTGGTAAACACTCTGCCCAAAAACCCCAAACACTTCCATGAGCGGTTTAGACAGCTCATAATTTCCAGTTTGAAAAATGGGAGGGAACTCTATAAAAATATTATTTTTATTGATTTAAGCTTGAGCAATATATCTTGTTGCTTAAAGGAAGTACAAGAACATTCAAACTAAAAGAGAATAAAACCGCTCCTGTCCACAGAATCCATTACTATTGTAATGTAGATGTACAACTTGTATGTACTGATAATAACCTATTATTTTACATAGAAGTGAAATAAGCCCTGTAGTGTTCTCAAGGGAACAGCAAAAAAGAGTCAGGCAGTGCTCAAGGCTGAAGCTGATTCACAACACATTTGTAACAGTGTTGTTTCTCAGAGAAGAGCAGACAAAATAGGAAAATAAAAAGAAAGGAATTGACACTTTTGTATTGGCTCAGTATTAGTGGTTTCAACATGTGCTCTCATTTTACACTTATCTAAATTCTTCATCTTTAATAACTTCCTTTTACAGCAACCTGAAATGATTAAGAACAGAAATCATGAAAAAAATAACTGTAAATTGTGAAAAAAAGATTGTTTGGCAATGGGGGGATTACTTACAATTTGTTGTAACTGCATGAGGGATGGTGATTTCAAAGTAAGCTACAGTTCCTTTTGTTTTTCTGAAGTCATGAATAATGGTGCTATGCATGCAGAGAAGTGTGAGGAATTGCTGTATGGTAACTGGTCACTGATCGTTTTTTAGGATCCTTATGTCACACTCTCTCATTTTCTTATCTCAGTGAGAATAGTGTGAAAGTTCCTGGGTATAGC
>NW_019446407.1:0-1465 GCF_002814215.2 Seriola lalandi dorsalis
TTTTTTTTTACATTTTGACATTTCTTTTTCTACTAAGCTTAATACAACTACTTTTGTCAGTTTCAGGACACCGTACATTGCAGTAAAAGTAGTGGGACATATACACTACTGGGAAAAACTTTTAGAACAACCCAATTTTTCCAGTTTTGCATTGAAATTTTCAGCAGTTCAAGCGCAGTGAATAAAGTACTGCAGATGTGCAGGGTGTAGAGCACCCTGCACATCTGCAGTGTACAGGCTGCTACTTCTTTCCAGAGCCTTTGTAATTAAGGCTGAAGTTTTAAACAGGACGCACAGACACATCGTTGATCTTTGCCCGTACACAAAATACCCAGCTGTTTCCCCTCGCTTCCCCTGCAGCAGGCAGCAGCACCCTCCGCCGTGCCGCGTCACACGCGGAGCGGAAGAGGAGGCGAAGAAGAAGCGGGCCGGCCAGCCTCCTGCTCGGTAGTTTAGCTGCCGCTGCTCGGTGGAGTTCCAGTTTTTTTTTTTAACGGCTATGATTGACAGAGTCAGCGGAGGTTTACACGGGCATGTCCGCGAACCCGCTCGGTTGTTATCGTAACGGGAAGATTTGCAGCATGGCGAGTCAAGAAAGAGCCAAGAGTTGTCGCCACACACACACAAGAACAAGAACACCATGTATCGGATTTCTGAGGATGTTATTTATTGCTTTTATTCACACGACGCGGGCAAATAAACAAGGTTTGTAACTTAGCTGGCGATGTCCGCATTAGCCTGCGCTAACTTCCGTAGGCATTTCTACCAAGTGTCGGTTGAGGTTACCTCTGCGGGCCAACTTTACCACAGCTAGCCCTCTACATCGCTAAACATTAATACCTCTCCAACCCAAATTGTAGTTATTTTTCTTTGCCATAAAGGAAAACTCATTAAGGACCGGAGTGGGTTTACATTTGAATTGCTAAGCATAGTTCACAATGAAAGTGCTACCGTTAGTTAGCTGTATGTGGCCTTTAACGTTACAGAAAACGTTAGCTTCGTTTGTAGCTTGTTGTCATGTTGTCATCCCTTCCTTATATGGCTAAGTTGGGCAAACAGCCTCTCTAGCAAACATAGAAAAACAGTAC
Source organism: Seriola lalandi dorsalis (assembly GCF_002814215.2). Taxonomy (NCBI): domain Eukaryota; kingdom Metazoa; phylum Chordata; class Actinopteri; order Carangiformes; family Carangidae; genus Seriola; species Seriola lalandi. Next base: position 1,089 of record NW_019446407.1, read on the forward strand.
AAGGCACAAAACGGAAAGAGTATCTCGTTAGCATTAAAGCTAGTACTGATGCTAGCTTGCATCAGCTACTGTGTGATCTTAATGCATTGGAATGAAGAGATGTCAGACTGGCGACATTATTGACAACCCTGTAGCAGGCAGGCCACCTATCATTACTTCCTCATACTGGGCTCAATGTAGGAAATGCCTGAGTCGGCCAGATGACAGTTATTTGTAAACGTGGCTGAGACGTTTTGATTTGAACCTCGGTGGGCTCCAGCTTGGCACTGATCAGCCCGCGGGCCAAATGACAGCCGCATGTTGTTTATCCAGCGGACTGAAGTGTCCAGCTGTCAGATCTACTGATCATGTCAGGGCACAGTGATAAGTCCACAAGC
>NW_019446408.1:0-1306 GCF_002814215.2 Seriola lalandi dorsalis
TGTACTGACCAGAGGGGTAAACAAATGACTTGTGTATATAAACATGCACACACACACACACACACACACACGCACGCACACACACACACACAAACACACACGGGAGCGTGATCAACACCATGGCAGATTATCAAGATCCTGCAGGGGAAGGCAGATGGTTTTAATAATAAATGGTATCATTGATCCTCTCTCAGTCCTCAGAGACAGAGGGGAGCTGAGGGAGAGCGGAGGAACAGTTGACAAACACACACACACACACACACACACACACACAAATCTATAAAAGGTATAAAAATGCTGGACCTAAATGTTACTATGCTGCAGCAATATGTTCTATGATTTCAGCCGCTGATGAGAAACATCCTGTTAAGACGACTGAATGTTTTCACTCAATCCACACACTGTGCCAATTTCCCTCCATATTAGGACCAGACAAGACAAGTATAAGTAACAAATTAATGAAAAGTGAGAATTAAAGAGCGTGGGGCTTGTTGAGCCTCTGTAAAGTCTAAACGTTCAGTCCAGAATTATATTAATCACACTCTATTTAAAAAAGAAACATCTGCAAATGTCAAACAACGGCAGTTTTTCGTTTTGTTAAACTGTCCAAATCTCTTTTAGGCCTGAATGGGTTAATCTATTCTGAGGGTCTGATGACACGATCATCTGCTGCACTACTTCTTAACAAAACACAGCTATATCCTCTAGGGTTCGATCATAAATATAAGGAAGTATCTGTTCACATGCTCCCTCATGAGAGAGATCCATCAACAAGTGAAAAGCACACAATTAATATGACAAGATGTGTACACAACTCAACAAGCTGAAACACTTCCCAACTGCTGAGTGAAACTGCTGAGGAGGGCTGATGTTTTAAAACTCTGATTTTTATGTATTAACTCGTTCACTAACTTATTAATTTGTTTCATCACGTTAAGCACATTTTCCATGTTAAATGCAATGAGCTATTACACAAGAGCTAAGCTGATTTTTGTGTGTCGAAGTTCATTCTTCACCTTTTCTTGACAAAAGATCTTAACTTCGGTCCATGTTTTAGCTTTTTTTTCTTCTTTTGTCATCACAAGCTCTGTCCGCGGAGAAAGACCTTCACATGTTGTTGAAAGCTCCAGAAAAACCAGGTAAGTACAGCCTGAGTTTTTCTTCAAACATTAATTTAAGTCTGAAGTCAACCCCCGTGATGGATGTAATGAGCTGTTAACTTGATAACTCATTTAATCTGTTCTTAATAATTTAGATTATTCGGCTAATAGCTTGCCTCCCATGCTGAATTTGACTAAATCTGTCA
>NW_019446409.1:0-1840 GCF_002814215.2 Seriola lalandi dorsalis
AATGCTGCACAGGTCCGCCTCTCCCTGTCCCTCTCCCTCTCTCTCTCTCTCTTTCTCTCTCTCTCTCTCTCTCTCCGTCTCTCTCTCCCTGCCTCCGAACAAAACCGACGGTTTCCGCGAATGTGCGAGCTGCCTCCTTGCAAGCAGCCATAATTGGGATTATTCAGGAATAATTCGCTTAATCCAGCCGTGTTGTTTTTGTTTTTGTTTTTTGTTGTTTTTTATTTTGTTTTATTTTCATATGTCGTGATCTCGACAGCGTTTGCAATGTGGATTTCCTCGTGACATCGCTGGATTTGTCAAAAATGTATTTGTTCTCTCGTGGAGGCTTTTATTGTGGACGATTAAGATGTAGTCCACCTTCGCTGGACAGCAACACAAAGACTGCATATTAACAGTTCAGGGTAAATACATCGCCTTTTTTTTGTGACTGAAAGATGGAAAAAAGAGACGTATCGAGGCTGATGTCTGTGTGGACTAATTGTTCTGGTGCCACTGGCCAATATACATGCCAAGACGATTCATTTAGGGGATGCGCGATCTTTTTTTCCTCTCTAACGTTTGTGGGTGGGTTATTATAAGCATTGAAAATCTGACATCATTTGGATATATGAACAGAACAAGATATGTTTTTTTATCGCGTCTCTTTCCAGCCCTCTGGAAACCCATCTTCGACGTGATGCAACATAAAATCTGTTTTCTCGGATGATATTCAGACACAGACCATATGAACACATCCCTCTCTATGAGACAGTAAAAAAGGGTGGCAGTGGATATTTTTTTTTATACATATCTATTAAATGTGGCTTTAACAGCAGAGTGCTCACCCTGGATGGTTTGATCAGCTGTTGATTATTAGATAGCCTCTATACCGTCTTATGTTTATTATATGTTGCTCATTTCGATTTCCATGCGATGGATTTATGCATAACAGGTGTTGTTTGAGCCTGAGAGCACAGCAAGAGCATGAGGCTTTATTCAGTGTTTTTTCTCTCGATTTGACAAACAGTGAGACAAAACGACTGGGATCATTTTTTTTGTTGTTGTTTTTATCGTGAGAGAAGAACAGATCATTCACCCCCCCCTCTCCCACCCCTCCCCAAAAAAATGAGGGTATGAAAGGTAGGTTATCATCTTCTCTCTCTCTCTCTCTCTCTCTCTCACACACACACACACACACACACACACACACACATACACACGCACAAAAAAACACAGCAGAGGTGATTTTGACACCTGTTCATCTGTTTTTCACTCCAGTCTGTGTTTCAGGCCTAGCTGACATGGCAGCCATCTAATCAGGTGAAATGATATTTGTCAAGGTGGCAGAGGGCTGTTATGTATGGTAAAAAAAAAAAGAAAAAAAGCCTACAGTTACAGCAGATCATATTGTGTTTCATGGCCTACATAGACAAGGCCCACCCAGACAAGCACAGCTATATTTTATTATCATCTAATGCCTGTAAATGAGTTTTTAGGAGAGGCTGCGTCTCGTATGTGGGTTTTTTTTAGTCGAGTGTTCATGTTTTTAATCATGTCATCTTTTAAAAAAAGGCTGATTTCAGGTTCCTTGCTTCAGCAGCGAGGCCTGACAATGATGATCACAGTGATGATTTTCTCCCCCTGTTGAGTAAAATTCCACACTTCACACATAGGTGTACGCTAGAAACCAAATGGCTGCCTCCTCTGCCATCGTATTCTCATATTTGTTACAGTATGTGCTGTGAATGGCACAGATTACACCCTCTGCTCTTTAACCGACTGTCACACACACACACATACACACACACACACGCACAACACACATGCACACATGCACAGAGCTGCAGAGACAAAAGCA
>NW_019446410.1:0-1355 GCF_002814215.2 Seriola lalandi dorsalis
ACACACACTGGGATTAACTAACACCTCCTCTGCCCTGGGGGTTCGTCACCTAAAAAAGTCACTGGAGGGGAACTATGAGCTCAGTCCCCCAATTTACTCTGCTACTACTGTAGTAAATAACCGAGGATGGTCTGGAAGAAAAATAAGTCTATTTCTCACATTCTCTACCTCATATTTTCTCACATTCAGCTGGAGAAATCTGCACTCTTTCACATGTGCAGCTATCACTCTTTTTCTGTCAGTTTCCCCAAGTGTCTGCGAGTGCAGAGTGTGAGCTCAGTAAAAAAGGTAAAATAAATACCTAAGGCTTGATGACCTGTTTGCGGTGCAGCAGCTGCAGGTGGTTGGAGTCAAAGGGAGCGGCAGAAATGAATGGATGCACAGGTGCCAGACAGGCATCTGTAAGCGTGGGACGAAAGCACAGCTTTTTATTAGTTTTCTTTGCCCGGCCTCGTGTCATCAGGTATGATGGATTAGAACAGTGTAAATAATGCAGACAAGTCATCTGGTGAGGAAACAGGCAGTCAGGGAATGATAAAGAAGAGAACATTTGTCAGCACCTCATTTTTCAGCAGTCCACAGCAAGACTATAAGAATAACTGAGCCAAATATTTTTTTAATGTATAAATGTTGTAAATAAAACCAAACTGATTTCAAGCCTCCAACAAACTCTAATAATTTGGGGGTTGACTTGTTTTCTGTCTTACAGAGTGTTACAGGGATTAGTCACTGCAATCTAATTAATATGGATGTCCAAGTTTTTTTTGGCCCAAATCCCAATGAGAGTGCTTTAATATTTTATTGATACTGAGTCCAATCCGATGCTTTTATTTACATAGCAGCAGAGGACATGCAATGTTGATTAAATATATATATCTGACAATCTGGCAGATGGAAATACAAATGCAGAACAGTAAATTTGGCAGACTTTATTTTTCATATGCTCCTTGATCCAAATACTGAAGGTCGGTTAAAAACTAAAACATAATCTTAAACTACTAATATGATATGAATCAGAGTTTAAGGATCTGATTCATTTGATTTTTGTGTCAGACATGGGTATTAAAAAACATTAAACAAGTGGTTGTTTGATTTTAATTTGAAAGTACAAAAATTTAAATTGAAATACAAAGTTTTTTTTTCTTTTTCATAATCAAAAACAGATGAGTGAGTTTATTTTATACCTTTTTTTTTTTTAAAGTGCGTTGTGCTCAGTCTTGTAGATGGTTTGTAGTTGGTCTAGTGATAATATACACACTAATTCTTATGGAAAAACTAAATACAAGAGCAAATCTGCAATTGAAATCCATAAGACAGCAATTTAAACATTGATCGTGGATCTTACATGTTTAAGA
>NW_019446411.1:0-1379 GCF_002814215.2 Seriola lalandi dorsalis
TGTAGTGTAGTGTAGTGTGGTGTAGTGTGGTGTGTTGTGGTGTAGTGTAGTGTAGTGTAGTGTAGTGTAGTGTAGTGTGGTGTAGTGTGGTGTAGTGTAGTGTAGTGTGGTGTAGTGTAGTGTGGTGTAGTGTGGTGTGGTGTAGTGTAGTGTGGTGTGGTGTAGTGTGGTGTGGTGTAGTGTAGTGTAGTGTAGTGTAGTGTAGTGTAGTGTAGTGTGGTGTAGTGTAGTGTGGTGGGTGTGGTGTAGTGTAGTGTAGTGTGGTGTAGTGTAGTGTAGTGTAGTGTAGTGTGGTGTTGGACATGTTCATGTTTTGACTTGTTAGGCTTTTGGTTCAAACCAGTATTTCTTACAGACAGCTTGAGACTTACTGATGATCAGCTTCATAAGATATTTCTTCAGTTGAGATTGGTTTCACTTACATATGTGTTCTCCGGTAAAAGAGTATGAATGCCAGTGGGCACATGGTTTATGCTGATCGTGTCCTGAAGTATGCTGAACAGCGTAATACTCAATTCAAATTAACATTGGCAAAACACATTACAAAAGATCATGCTGTGTCCTTCATGGACAGCGTTGCCTTCCTTCAAAACATTGTTTGTTAATGCATAAAGTGTTATGAATGTGGCTCAGCTCGCTTTGAATGTCACATTCTGACTCATCAAATGAGCACAGATCCGACAAACAATTTTGAATGCAGACAACCATCAAAAAGGGGAAGAAAAAAGAAATTCTGTGTGATGCTGAAACAATTAATTACTTGACTGAAAATGGCTTTTGCTGCTTCCAACTTCTTCAGTTTTCGCATTTGCTGCTTTACTCCTTTTTCCATCATCGTAAATGATCTTTGGGTTTGGGTTTTGTACGGTTGCACAGATAAACAAGTCATTTTCAGATGCTCATTTGGGCTCTGACATTTCTGACATTTTATAAACCAATGATTGATTTATGAAACAAGCAAAAATACCCATCAATAGATGATTGATAATCTAAATAATCTGTAGTTGCACCTCTAGCACTATGCAATCTTTTATGTAATTGCACATCAGCTAACCTGAGCAGTGTGTCATCATCAGACAAGTACTTTATAAACCTGTCTCACAAACAACACGGTCTGAACAAATAGACTTTCTTTAATGACTGACATTTGCTGTGTGAAGAGGAGTTTTCATGCAGGAAAAATACCAGATGTTGCAGACTGAGTGAATCTTTACACCAGAGGCTTTTTGAACGGATGAATGCGCGTCAGCAGCTCGTAATGGGTTTGTGGAGCAACACTTCCAATAGAAGCGGATGCAAATGGTCATTGGAGCTGTTTTACCAACCATATAGGACCTTGAGCAAAAGGCAGAAGAAGCAAGTTCCCCTCAGGCCGTTCG
>NW_019446412.1:0-1396 GCF_002814215.2 Seriola lalandi dorsalis
AAAAAAAAATCAAACTACCATTTCATGTGTCAATGATGAACCTTTTAAGTCAGTAAACTACGTTTTATTTCCTTCTTTAAAACAAGATAGAACACTGTCTTCTACTGCATTACCTTTGACTGATGATCAGTTCCAGGATCTTTTTAGTTGAATTATCTGCAAATTAAAAACAGCTAGCATCTGCAGCACCAACAACCTCCACCATGAAGGTATGGGAAGCTTGTGTGTTGCAATGTCCCAAACATCTCCAGTGAAAATTATGTACTTGTTTATGTGAACACAGACATAAGTTACTGTTCCACCATGACAGCTTAAGTAAAGCATTTCACTGCAGATCATTTACTTTGATTACATTCACTTACTCTACAATGTCCTCAATAATATGTGACACAACTAAATCCAAATGAGAGACCAAGTCAAGCTGATATCAGTTTAACATATTAGAGATCACCTTCATGTCAGGTCACTTTGATTGAGTGAATCAGTGTCAGGTATTAACATAACGTTTGCTATTGTCTGACATAATCAGGATTATCTGAATTATCAGATTGCATTTTAATGTGACCACTGATGCGCTTTCATCATAGATTGTCTTCATCCTGAGGTCTTTCATAAGCTCACCTTCCTCGTCATAGTTGGACATGTCGTCTGCAATCATGTTGCCAAAGTCCAAGAGGAGGTTCCATGTGTCCTTGGGAATTGACCGCTTGTGATGCTCCTGAATGCGACGCAGTGACAGGAAAAGTATGGCATTATAATACATACTACCTTTATGAAAGTTATTATGGTTGTTGTTGACACTGTCAGAGAGGTGTTGCTTGAACTCTGTGGTAATTTTTGGGGTTGAAGTTTATGTAAATTGATTGTGGACGAGGATGAGGTGGACGAAAGATACTTAAAATGTCATGGAGAAAACAAAACCTCATTGCAGATCTAACAAGTATTCCCACACTTACCAGCAGGAACCTGTTCCAGAGATCCAAGAACTTGAAGCGCCCTGTGAGAACTAGATTCCAGTAAGCCACAGCCATCTCTAGGTCTAAGGGTATAAAGTAAAGAAACTTTAAGATGTAATATTTTATATGTTTGATAAAAATACAAGTGAACCATTGAAAATGGCAGCATATTTTTTTTGCTGAACATCTGTAAAAGCCAAAAGGCCGTCCCACATGCTCAGTTCTTTGGCTTACCTAAACCTTTCTGGCCAGGGTTCTTGGCAAAATTGAAGGTAAACTGGTAGAAGTCTTTGAACTTCCCTGTGTCTTTCAGCTCCTGCTCTAGTCTGGGAAGGATTGCCTTGAGTTTTTCAGGACTGTCACAGCTGGAGGAGACATTGAGGACAAACAGACAACACATCAGACTGCCATAATCCTGTTATTGTGAGTAGTAGTGAACT
>NW_019446413.1:0-1360 GCF_002814215.2 Seriola lalandi dorsalis
ATTAAAATAAGTTTTAGTTGCAGCTTTTAATTGGCTTCACTTCTGCATTACAGAAACTTTTGATGTTTTATTTTAACATACAAATATTTTCTCATGCAGCTTTAAATGAACAGAAACTTTCTCGCTCCATATTCACACGTTTATCACTTCCCTTCTTTCCCTCCCGTCCTGATCAGGTTGATTGCGTGCGGCGTGATGATGCGGCCGTACGTGGAGGCCAACATCTCCCACAAGTCCTACACCACCATCAAATACTTCCTGAAGATGTGGAGCAGCGTCAGCGAGACGCTCATCTTCATCTTCCTCGGCGTTTCCACGGTGGCCGGTCCTCACGCCTGGAACTGGACCTTTGTCATTTTCACCGTCATCATCTGTTTAGTGTCGAGGGTTCTGGGTCAGTACGAAGAAACTTGGCCTGATTACATGTTTTAAATAAATATCACTGATTTATTAAAGTCAATATGTGAAAGTATTGATGATGGCACCTGACTGTTGTTGGTTGTCCTGTCTATATTTGTCTTTTCATACATTTAGTAAAATATAAACTCATGTAAGTTACGTTTTCTTAACTTCCCCCTGTTGTTTCCTGTGTGTCAGGCGTCATCGGTCTCACCTACGTCATCAATAAATTCCGTATTGTGAAGTTGACCAAGAAGGACCAGTTCATCGTGGCCTACGGTGGCCTGCGAGGTGCCATCGCCTTCTCTCTGGGCTTCCTGCTGACCAACAGCAAGTTGAAGAACATGTTCCTCACCGCCATCATCACCGTCATCTTCTTCACTGTGTTTGTGCAGGTGAGAGAAAGTAGAACTGAGCTCCAGTACGTCACGTTTATTCATATAATACTGAAGGAAAGGGTTACGACATTCATTTCATAGAATATAAATCTTGGCATAAAGATACTTAAGATGAAATATTTTAGAAAATAAATCTATACAATGGACAAATTGATTAACCCTCACATACTGTTCATGTCTCTGCCTCCACAGTCAGAGCTCCCTCATGATCAGAGTCTGTAGTGAATCTAGAACCACAGATCTATGTAGAAAGTATAAACAGCCTCTCTGACATTAAAACATGGAGGATTAATCCTTCATTAATGTGTCGGAGCAGGGAGAGAGTATCTGTAGGTTTTCATCACTGCTCCGTCTGTCTGCTGCCATGACCTCAGTCAGTGAAGTGGCAACTCAGGTTCCTTTATAACCTTCTGACGACCCCCGAACCTCCATGTTCCTTCATCTGACCCACAGATCTAATATCTGTGGATCTACAGTCCACTTCAATAGATACGGCTCAGATTTGACCCGAACAGCCTCAATGTACAAACATTCACAGCACCCGAACAAAAGTATAAAATATT
>NW_019446414.1:0-1522 GCF_002814215.2 Seriola lalandi dorsalis
GAACCAGGTGTCTTGGTACAGAGTGACCATCGGTCCTCCGCTGTCGCCCTCACAGGCGTCCATGCTCTGTCCGAGGAACCCGGCGCAGAGGACGTTGTCGGAGACGTTGTTGAACATCTGCTGGGTGCAGACGCTGCGGCTGACCAGCGGGATCTTGATGACGTTGAGCGCAGAGCTGAACGTTTTGCTTTCCACGTCAGTATTGCCCCAGCCGGTCACCACGGTCATAGTGCCGTTGAGGTGGAGCACGCGTTCGGCCATCTCGCGTCCTGGCAGGCAAACGGGGAGGATGTACTCAGAGTACGGGGCGGGGGTCTCCAGACGCAGTAGGGCGATGTCGTTGTCCACCGTCCTGCTGTCGTAGTTTGGGTGTTTGAAGTACTTGATGACCTTCAGGGTCACCTCGGTGCCTTCATTTCTCCGACGCTCGTAGTCACCTGAAGACACAGATCAGGTTTCTCCAGGATGAGTCACCTGAGGTGGTAAGTGACTGACTGCTGTCACCACTCAGCTCCGACTGATTACTGAGAAGTGACTGGCAATGACTCACCTGCTGAGCTCAGTTACACCTTCGCCTTGGATTTCCTGACACTTGGTTTATAACATGAAAGTGTAATAATAACCTCTGATGTTTGATACCCTGCAGGAAACCTGGACCATCTAGTTCTGCTACATCTACTCCATAGACATGTGGACATTTGTTCCCCCCATGAAGACGTATTTTATATTATTACAGCTGTGTTTTACTGTATTGTAATCCACTGTTTATACAGCAGCCTCCACTGATGGGAGGAGTCAGAATTAAATTGTGTTAGCAGGGTTTTAACTACGACGGAGTATTAGGCAAGTATTAGGAAAAAAAATACATTTTGAGAATGAAGTCATAGTATTACAAGAAAAAGTTGTAATATTACAAGGGTTACAATTAAAAATGTAAAATATTGAGAGAAAAAAACATAATTTTTAAGAATATCACATCAATCAAACAGGTGAAAGGACAGTCAGCTGCTGTTTGTCTGACAATAGAACAGACTCAGTTTCTTCACAATCTTTCCAATATCCTGATGATGATGATGATGAGCCAAAAGATGAAGGTTTTCCTTATTAGTGAAACCTAAAGTAGAGCTTCACTCGATGCTTCATATAGGAGACATAGGTAACCGAGGAGGAGCACAGTGTGTGTGGGTGTGTGTGTGTGAGGCAGAGGGAGTGGTTCAGGTGGGAGTAGGTGTGTGTATAAAGGTGTGCACTTACCAGGTGATCAGATGAATGAGAGAGTCAGGGTTGGGTAGTAGCCATAATTTTTGTTGACCGCAAACGCTAAACTTTATCCATTTATCCATTAATCTCACTTTTGTATCTGTTTAATCTGTTATTATCATTTTTTCATACATCCATCCTCGCTACGCTGTGATAGCTCTGTACTCTTTTTACGCAATAAATGCAACGAAAGTATTTTGGATCTCAGCGTATCTTGCTTCATACCCTCCTGGCGCGTCACAGAACTATGAACCTGAGGACC
>NW_019446415.1:0-1418 GCF_002814215.2 Seriola lalandi dorsalis
GGTCTGGATTTTTTTCAGGATGCAAGACGCATGAACGCCACGCCACTAAAGCTGTAGTAGTGCTAAACAAGTTTCATTGCAAGTTTCAGTTTCATGCAATTTGTAAACAAGGTATTAGGTTAATATGTGCATATGCTGCTATTTCCCTAATCCACCTTATAGCGAGGGTACAGTAAGTCATTACACTAGCCTGTGCAGTGAAGCCTTCATACCCAGGCTGCTGACAGGAACAAAAAGCAGCTTGTAATCTATGCATTCAGCAGTGGCTTCACCTTTGGTTCAGTTAAATATTTACCTAGTGACTGATGACCACCTGAAGGCAAACACCATAAACAGCATGTCTTTATGGTGTTTGCATGGTGGTGGTCATTTTCTGACCACAAGTTGACAAAGATTGCCTGAATGTAACATTAAACAGCTCTATTGGATCAAAGCTTGAGAAAAAAAGACAAGTTAACGTTTAGTTTTTAGTTTTTGTTGTAATGGTACATAATATACAAAGCCCGTGCCTTGAGAATTAAGTGTATACTGTATGTATATGTGTTTGTTTGTGTCGCAGATTGAGGTGATGCACGAGGAAAGCCAAGGAGGTTCCACCCATGTCGTTGTGACCAATGAGACAGAGGAGAGTTTGTCCAACAGGCGCAGGTAAGGACAGAACACGCAGGTGTGGATCACATGCTCACATGCTGTTCTTTGCTTCACTGTAACATCACTATAATGACAAGATAACACCATTGTGTCACCGTGTCAGAAAACAAGGGATCATGTAGCACTGCAGTGCTAAATTCAATTTCCTGAGAGCATCAGTTATATGTCATTTCTTTGTGCATAGTTTTAAGTAAGTGTGCTTTAATATAGTGATTTGTAGCACTTACAACATGTTTATGTGAAGAGCACATTTCAGACAGAGGTGATGATGTAAGAGTTAACATCCAGGAGACAGTGCAAGTGGTGATGTCGGACTCCAGTGTGGAATTTATCCATGTTTAATTTTGCTCTGTGTTGTACAGAGGCAGCCAGATGAGAGCCACCTTAGCATCACGAGTTTTGTATATACAGCTGCTTTGTTTAAAGATCCTCTCCAGACATTTGTTAGGATATATATATATATATAAAAACACTCTTGCTGGAAGAGTATTTTGTGTCCGGTATTGTTTTGCCATAAAAAAAAAAAAACTTCAAGAAAAATCCAGAAACCATGAAAGTAGAATTCATTTCAAAGGTGTAACTGCCGGACACAACACGTCTCATAATTCACTGATAAGTCAATTTTCAGTGTTTGGAGGCTTCAAGTTTCCACATTTTTGTGTAAATTGCATATTGAGTCATGATTTGACTTCAAACTAGATGTGATGTGACAAAATTAAGCTTCTGCATCCACGTGCACACACCATTCTGCACAGTGACGCTCCAAC
>NW_019446416.1:0-1356 GCF_002814215.2 Seriola lalandi dorsalis
GGACAGCACAGTGGAGAGTGACAGGAAACGGGGAGGCAGAGAGAGGGGGAATGACATGCAGTGAAAGGCCGTCCGATGCGGGATTCGAACCGGGGCCAACTGCAGCGAGGACTGTAGCCTCTACACATGGGGCGCCTGCTTAAACCACTACGCTACACGACGCCCCCATCTGAATTATTATCATTATATATATTATCATCTTGCAATGTTGGGAAGAACTGGATCTGCCTACTGCAATAATGTTTACAGTCACAAGGTCACAGGGATCAACGCAGAGTAGACCATTTGTTTAAGTATCATGTGATGTGATGTTCCGTATAACTGAGAACTTACACCATCTCTGTGGCTCCCCAGCCCACAGCCTTGGCAGCAGAGATGAGTCCCTCAGTCCAGCGGGAGTTTCTGGCGTAGAACTCTTTAATGGTGGCTGCACCCTTAACAAGCAAAACATCAGTACTGTTAGCCTTTTTTTTCAAAATGAAACAGAAAAGCTCACTCTGTTACCAGTAGTAAAAGCTGTTGAACACTTGAAATGAACAAGCTGCCTGTTTGGATTCAAAGTCAGAACAGTGTGACTCACCCTCCCACTCTCAACGATCTCCTTTTGCAAATCTGTAGATGCTATAATTAGCATGCGGATGGCCTATGGGAAGACAGAAGGGTAGAATAAAAAAAATTAAAAAACTAACAAACAAACAAAAATGTTAATTAGGATATTAATTTAAAATAGGATATACAGTATGTAGGGTTTCATATGTAGTCTAGGACATATATTAGTTGAAAGAGATAAACTGTGTACCTTCATCAGGTCTGTGCAGCTGTAAAGGATTCTGTAAAAGAGTGAAACAGAACAGAGAATTAAAAGTTGTGGCCTTTTTGTTCAATGAACAATATTTAGTGAAGAAGACAGAAACAGAGAAGAAGACAGGTATATTGATAAGCTGGTGTTTAACTGACTTAGATAAACAAAGGACAAACCTCTCATTGACCTCCAGTTTAACTCCTGATGTGTCCTTACGAGCCTGATTCATCATTTCCTAAATACAAACCCATATGAGACATTTATCAGTTACATTGGATACACTGTAGAATATATCAGAGGTCTATTTCTTTTCCTATCTGTTAGTATATAATACATCTTAAACTAAGCTTTACAATACTCACATCAATCCTGCGGACTGCCTCCTCAATAGCTGCTGATGTTGCAGCCATTTCTTTGTCGACCAGATCTCCCAGCTCATCCTGACGAATGTCCATGCTTTTCGGCCGCAGCTCCTGAACATAACAAGGGGGAAAGTAATTTGTCACAAGGCAATGATACTGGAAGTCACTTAGAATATCACTGATGAAAACTGA
>NW_019446417.1:0-1529 GCF_002814215.2 Seriola lalandi dorsalis
GAATTTAGGCAGAAAAGTTGTTTAAAGATTTAACAAAACAACAGTAAAGCAGTAAATCAACGTCAGAATCAACTGTACTGTTGCACTGGGAATTACCTAAAACTATTTAGAATATTTTCACTTGTTTTTAAGGGGAATCAGACGATGAGATTCATCAATATGATAAATGGCTCAGAGAGTCAGAGTGCACGGGGGAGGACAGCGTGATGTCATCATTGATTTTCTACAGTCAATATTGAACAGCATCGATCTCACTTGTGTTTGAAGAGCGAAGACAGGAAAATGTGCCACAACTTTTTTTTTCCATCTAGTGTGTGTGTGTGTGTGTGTGTGTGTGTGTGTGTGTGTGTGTGTGAACGCTGAATGTGTTTATATGCACAATGGTGTTTTTATCATTAAAGATATACAGCACAGCTCCTCCAGGGGATCCCGAGACGTTCCCAGGCCAGATGGGATATGTAATCCATCCAGTGAGTTCTGGGTCCACCCTGGGGTCTCCTCCCAGTTGCATGTGCCCAGAGAACCTCCAAAGGAAGGCGCTTCTGATCATCCACCTCAATTGGCTCTACTCTCCCTCCGGATGTCCGAGCTTCTCACCCTATCTCTAAGGCTGAGCCCAGCCACCCTACAGAGGGAACCCATTGCTGTTCAAATTGTTTTGGCACTTTAGATGTTAAATTCCATCACGCAATACCTTCAGGGAGGCGACTGATTGGTCTCAAACTCATTCTTCAGTAAACACACAGCCAGAGCCTGAACTACCAAGACCAGAAGAACACAAAGTCCTGCAACAGACGGTACGGCCCCCACAGATCCCTGATGTCAGGGCTCTCTGTGTGACACCTGATTTTCAGAATTTGCTTTCACTTTATCTTTCTTTACATTTTTTCTTCTTACTATGTTTATTGTTATTATAATTCATTTTATGTGAAAACCTACTTGGCAATAAACCTGATTCTAATTCTTTCACGTCACCATCAATTAAAGTGAAAACTGTTACCTATGATTTCTTTCGATTTAATTATTTCAAGCTTGCAGTGGTTTCCTATAATATTCTTTAAAGTTTCCTGTTGTAATTTGTCTCAACAGAAGACAAATTGATCTGAAGGTCTAGACATGAGGAGTGACAGCTCTGCCAGTGAAGTTATCCTGATGCCGACATGTTGTTTGGCCAATGTGACGCCATGTGGTGCCGACAAGCTGGGATTTAATATGTTGTGGGGGCATTAGAAAGTGTCATTCAACTAATTTAATTAAATGTAACTGTAATGCTGTGGTTTTATTGACTACATCTATGCATGAACTGGTTCAGCAAGAAAATCACACCGAAAAAATATTGTGAATCTTGCAGGAGGATCATGATGCAACAGGTGCAGCCGCTTCCCACAAAATTTAGATGAACAATTTTTTCATTTACTCCTGATTTCCAACAATATCATTGATTTCAATTGCTCAGAGAAAGTTTCCTCTGCCCGCAGGACTTGGTGGTCCGTCTCCTTTGCTTTCACACCAGCAACAAACAGCACCCG
>NW_019446418.1:0-1375 GCF_002814215.2 Seriola lalandi dorsalis
GGTATTAATATTTGCATCAGGGTAGGAGAAAAGTTTTTTTGCGGGCATTTTATGCTTTTATTTGATAGAGCCAGTAGAGACAGACAAGACGAGTGACAGGCAGCAAATGGCCAGGCCAGCCGGGAGTCGAAGCGGGTACTCAGGTCGCCCCTATACAGAGATTACTGAAACACAATTTTCTTTTCTTTCTTTTTCTTTTTAATTAGTTTCTAAGTTATTCAATCATTTTACGATTCACATCTTCCTCTGTATCACAGAAAGGCTTCTTGACTGAAACTGTATGACAGACACTGCCAGTACAATGTGTGAATACAGATGGGTGAGCAGTAGATCAGACGCAGACTTTCCAAAATGTTTGATTAAAAAAAAATAAATAAAAAAAATGCTGCACACAATTTCCACTCTCTACTGCAGTTTAAGCACCTATCTTACCTCTGGATATTTTCTTTGTTTTTGCTTTTTTCATAGCAGTCTGAGTGAGGGTTTACTTGTCAGCGAGGATGTTACCTTTGGCCTTTTCATTCTGCCGCCTCAGTGTGAAGCTGAGTTATTGATGAGCCCATCAGCTTGATGCTGTCAAATAGCAATCTGTCGTCCGTCCACGCTCGCTCACTCTCATCTCACCCCCCTCATTCTACTCCACCTCCCTAATCCTGGATTTTAATTTGCACAGGAAGCAGCGATCTGACCAGATGAGAGACATCAACTGAAAAGGGGGCCTCTCTCTCTCACACACAGCCGGTGCTGGCACTGTAACTTTATTGGCAGCCTTGTCCAGCTATTTGAGAGCTGCGAGCGGCGGACAAGAGGTTGAAGGGAGTGAAGGTTCATTGGAGGAGCTGGAGGAGCCCAAGCAGGAGAGCTGAGGGTCAGATGACACAATGGGGAATAACAACAGATGAATGGAGAAGAGAGAAAAACAGCCGCAGAGCAAAGTGCAAACCTGTGTTTAAGCCTCAGGGAGAGGAGCAAAGAGGGTGATGCTCTCAGAGGAGAAGGCTTCTTTCTCTGGAGTCACATTGGGACCCTGAGCCCTGTATGGCATCTTTTTTAAAGAGAACAGTTAGAGTTGTCAACATTTTCCTTTTAACTCTGGTGCTCTCAGGCAGGCAGGAGATTCTTTTTTTGCTTTACTTTTGCTCTGAAAAACAGCGAGTCTATTCCACTGGAGGGTGTTACTGCATTATAGATGTTCAGATACAGAGCTTTCCATTGAAGGACAGAGGGCCATGTGCAGAGTGTGTGTGTGTGTGTGTGTGTACTCTGCACAATGTACATGCACGGATGGTTTGATCAGCTGTGCGTGAACGGGCAATGACTGTAAGCTCACTGTGAGGAATTTGCTTCTTTTTTTTTTTTTTTTTTTTTTTTTTTT
>NW_019446419.1:0-2101 GCF_002814215.2 Seriola lalandi dorsalis
GTTTCCTGGTGAGCAGGCTCTATGCAAAGATGTCCAGAGAAAATGAGGGGAATATCTTCAACTCTGTTGCAATTTTAGTAATTGTAAGACATATCCAGGGGGCTAACAAATACAATTCATGGTAAAAGAACAAAGTTTAGGACTGTGAATTATCTGTTCATAAAATAAAGGAAAATGGGACCTGGAACCAATTTACTTCACAGTAAAATATAGTGGCCTTAAATTCTCTTTATTTCTACACCCTGAGCTCAAACCCAACATCACCATAGAAAATACGGATATAATAATGTTCAGAACAACAAATTAGGTGTAACTTTAAGTTACACTTTAACTTTAAGTTTAAGCTCTATGTGGTGTTAGCATAGAGAGCCAGCAGTATAGTAACAACGGAGACAACAAGTCAGCAGCTACAGGATGACTCTGTCACTTATGAGCCAAACACTGATGCACTGTGAAGTTAATTACAGCCATATTCTTCACCACTAGGTGGCAAAGCCAAGGGTGAGCATCGATGATGCTTAAGTAGTAAAAGCCTTAATTTTATTTAGTGGATTAAAGGATGTGATGCCATTTCACTTAGCTGAAAGTGTGAGCAGAGGGAATACTATGTTTAAAGCTGAAGTGGCTTCTGGCTAAATCTCAGTGCACCATTCTTAATTTTCAAGGGGCTCACAGGTGTGACCAATCAGATTCTAGATTAACACTTGAGACAAATCCACCCATATAGTTTAAAGAGAGAGGCACATCAGTGTTCAGGGGGGAAGAGAGAGCAACATCAGTAGAGACAGGTATAGAGATACATACTAATGCAGGAGACAGGGTCCAAAGTGGATGGCTTTGGTTCCTTGTTGCCAAATTTCTCATCAGTTCCATTCACCGGTCGCCTGGAACCAGGCTGTGGACAAAAAAATAAGTATTTTAGCACCTGTCTATTTTAGCACCTCAAAGTGTCAGTTAATAAAACTGCTCTAAATTCATGCATGTTACACCTGTGGGTCCTGTAAGTCAGTAAACGCATGACATCTTCTTAAGAGTAATTGCAGTGGGTATTGAGAGTTCTCAGCTAATGTCATTGCGCTGGCACATGAATGCCAGGGTAGAGCACACGTACGCACGCTCGCAAACACACACACACACACACACACACACACACTTTGTGTGTAACGAAATACTGACAGCAGCGTAAGCCAACATCTCTACTAACCGCCAGATCATCCTCGTCCGAGTTGAAGAGGTTATCCAGGTCGTTGATGGACACCACCAGGTCGGTCTCGTGGATCAGGCTGGTGGAAGCCATGCGGTTGTGAGCAGCTGCCCGCTGAGCATCTGTACACACACATACATCACTAATGTTAACATGAAAATTTCAGGCGACCAACTGTAAATGTCAACAAGCAGATTCTAGGTGCTTGAGAGGTCAACCAAAGGCAAGAATGTTGCTTTGAGCTATGATGGTTCACTCTCTATTCAATCAAGCCAGGAAAAAAGATTTTCTTCTAAAATTAAATTATGAAACGAATGTGTTATGATAAATCTGTTATATGAGATCGAAATTTGAAATAACTAAGAATGAATGTAGTTTCTATTGACATACTGGAAAGACTGAAGTTTTATTTAGTATGCTGCTTCTTCAGATCGGATGCGACGTGTACCCTTTGTCTTCACTGTCTAGATTTTCTGAAAGTGTAAGTACGATTATGTGTGTTTGTGTAACAGCAGCCAAGTCAGAAAAAACCAAAAGGCGTTGTTAGGAAGTAAAGAGACTCCTTACCATCTGAGGGACCTGTTCCTCCATCTTCACCCTGTGAGGATGAAGAAAGATGAGAAGGTCAGACAAAGGAACAAACAGCCACACGTACACATGCAACCAGAAAGATATATCACACAGTGAATATTTAACCAAACAATGTTCACAATGTAAAACCCAGACATAAACTGTTTATAAAAACAAAATCATGTGTTGATGAAGCCTTTCCAAGTTCTTAATGAGGGCTGTGTTAAGATGTGGGTGGGTGGAGCTCTTTAAGCTTGTAACCATGATTAAGAACTAGAGCTACATAAATAAACTTGACTAGGCCCGAGTTTGGATAAATCACAAACA
>NW_019446420.1:0-2065 GCF_002814215.2 Seriola lalandi dorsalis
TGAATTTTTTTATTGGCTCAGTTTTTGTTTTTTACACACACACACACACACACACACACACACACACACACACACACACACCTGTGTAATGTACCTCAGGTCTGCCGAGCTCAGGTTAGATCCCTGTCTCCAGGCTTTCATACTCTGAACCTGGCTCACCTGCAGCAGGTGTGGATCAGCTGACAGAGACCTGGACCCAGGTCAGCTGGTCTGTGCTGGCTCAGTCTGATCTGGTCTCTGGAGTCTCTTGTGGACTCACCTGATCAGGACGTCGTTTCACCTGCAGCGTCTCCAACCCTCATTAAACTGAACCAGGTGTTTCTGATCAGGATCAGGATCAGCTCTGGAGACGGTCCAGTGGGGAGGGTCTCTCACTCTCCACCTGGAGACATGAGATTGACTCTGACTCAGGTCACCTGATGACCTCACACAGGTGAGACTGTGGTTTTGAATTCAACTTGCAAATTTCTGTCTTTCCAACAGCAGGTGAGGACAGGTGGGGGGGCTGCTTTGACTTTCCATTGTGTGCAGAGTCTGCAGACCGAGAAGCTGATCCTGTGACCTTTGACCTTGTCACGTTTTAAGAGGTTTTAAAAAACTGCTGGTGTCAGACTGGATTTGTTGTGAAGCTGTGTGTTTGTTGTTGTTGTTGTTGTTGTTATTGTTGTTTGTGTGTGTTGTGTTTGATGTCACTGTGTCACTGTTGGACTTCTGACTGTGGATTTTCACGATGCATTCACTGACTCCTCTTGTTTTATTTTGCTTCAGGCTGATTCCAGCTGTGAGATCGTCCTGTGTGGACATGTCTCAGAACAAGGCGTGAACCAGGTGTGTGTGTGAGAGAGAGAGTCACGTGACTGAATCAAACTGCGTCAGAAACATGAAGATGACACACATCGTCTCTTTCACTTCAGCTTTGATCTGTCAAACTCAATCAGTGAGACGACAGACAGGAAGTGACAGAGTTTCCACTACAAAATAAAAGCAGACTTATCATTAAACGTGCAGCTGTTTCTGTTTAAGACTCTTTCAACATAATGTTCGGGGGTTGAATGATGATGAAGAAGGAAAGGACCTGAACACATCGTCATCATCATTATGGCGGGAAAACAAGTGAAGGTTTGGATCATCAGTTGTTTTATCATGGTAAATTTCAAAATCAGTGAGTCTGCTTCTTCACTTCGTGTGTGTGTGTGTGTGTGTGTGTGTCCTTTTGTCCTATAGATGGATAAATAATGATAAAATGTTATTGTTTTATTATTTATTGATGTTAAGTTACAGAAACAAATTTAAAGGACATAAAACACATAAACAAAATAAAGATTATAAGCTGATTTTAAATGGATCCTGGTCAATGTGTCGTGTGTGTTTTTAATATTTCTAGTTTTTTATTCAAACTTGATCATTATATTTGATTATATTATATTGAATACCTCAGTTTGTTTCAATAATAAAATGATTTATTTTATTAGGAGAAATTACTTCAATTTTAAATGAACTGTTCAGTTTCTTTACGAAAATAAAACAAAATGCAGAATCTGAGGAAACAGGGAGATGTGGGGGACAGAGCCTGTCCCTTTTATTTTGAAATGTATGACAGGAAGTGTGTGTGCTGAAGTTGTAGGTACGTTGATGTGTCCAGGTGTGTTCCTGCCGGTAGACATGGGGCTGGTGTACTCTGAGGTAAAACGCTTTTATTCTTTAATCCAATTATTTTATTTAGTTTAACCTGGTGTTTTTATCAAACCCGGTCTGGACAGGTGACGTTGGTTCGGCGCGAGAACCAAACAGACTTTCGATGTAGCAGGTGTCCGAGAGGTTCAGGTAGAAACATCAGTACAGGTACACTTACGGTGTACTTCACTGCACTGTCCTCACCTGTATACTCACCTGTATACTCACCTGTATACTCACCTGTACACTCACCTGTACACTCACCTGTACACTCACCTGTCTGTGACGAGCTGCGGTCAACACCATGGTCCAGTTTTTTTGTGTCAGAGCAGCAGACTGTGCTTCAGGAAACAGGCAGGACACAGGCGGGAAAAAGGCTTTTTTCAGTGTC
>NW_019446421.1:0-1278 GCF_002814215.2 Seriola lalandi dorsalis
GCCGACTGCAGCGAGGACTGTGGCCTCTACACATGGGGCGCCTGCTTAAACCACTACGCTACACGACGCCCCGTTCCTTCTCTCTTTAATAACATCTATAAACACACACACCACCACCACTAACAATAACAACAACACACACACACACAACACCACCACCACCACCACACACATCTTGAACTGAGAACGGATGGTTCATTAAACTAATATAATCTCAGTTCTAAGCAGAACGTCAGGATCCCTAACACCAGTATGAGTCAAACTTAACTACTTTAAACTCACATCAGACACCGACCGTCCCAGTTCATGAGCGATCTTCTCCCATCGACCTGGAGTTCCTCCTGGAAATTTCACCATCAACCTGCTGAGGAAACTGAGCTCGTCCTCTGTCCACTCTGCAGCCTGAGGACAGACACAGAGACGTCACCAGGTGTCCTCACACCTGTAGTCCACTACAGACTACCGACTGGACTGTATTGGACTACACCTGTAGACCAGTCTGTAGTCTTGGGACAGTTTAATAACTGATCAATGACATCACACCTTCTTCCTGCCAGCTCTGTGGTCCTGCAGCCAGCTGTCCATCTGGTCTTCAATCTCCTCAATGGATGAGGTCTGGTCGTAGCTCTGGTAGTTCAGGTTCTCTGAAGACGGCTCGTAAACTGGAAACTCCACCTTTGGCTTCTTGAGCTTCGGCCTCTTCTCTCCTGACAGACAGAGAGACAAAGGCAGACAAAGAAAAACAGTGAGACAAAGACACAGAGAGACAGCAGAGGGGAATTAAAACTGGACCAGGGACAGAGGTCAGACTCTGGATCAGTTGGTGGATTCAGGTTCAGTCTCAGTCTCTCTGCTGAAGATCTGGTTTCTGTTCAGTGACCTTAAATCTCATATTGTCCCCGAATGCACCAACTGAATTCCTTAAATTATCCATGATTGACTGATTATCGATAAATACTGATAATCAATCAGTATTGATGTTTTAGTGTTTACTGGTCACAGCTTCCTGTTCAGCTTCAGCTTCTTCTCTTTGCTGCTGCTTCATCTGCTGGTAGTCCTCGTAGTACTGCTTCACCTCCTGAAACACACAGAGACTGGGACTGAGACCGGGACAGAGACTGGGACTGAGCAGAGACCAGGTATGATCAGCGTGTCCCCTCCTACCTGGACGGTCTGAGGCAGGTTTTTGATGGACAGATAAAGCCAGATGCTCAGCTTCAGAGGGAGGATGTCCTGCCAGTGAGGCCTGTCCTGAACTCTGAAACAAACAAAAATAAA
>NW_019446422.1:0-1500 GCF_002814215.2 Seriola lalandi dorsalis
AGAATAAAATATATTTGTGAATGTAGTATTTATGGGTAAAGGTCAGTTTTATTGCGACTGAATCGAAGCGAATGTGTTATGGCTGCAGTCTGAAGTACTGTTGTATTGGATGGCACTATTTTGTACAGCTGTTGCTTTTATTATCATCTAAACCCTGTGCATTCATCAGGTCCTGATACACAATTGTGCCTCAGCACACACAAACACCATTTATCACGGTTGCTACAAGTACAAACTATAGATGGGAGAGAGAAAAATAAATAAAATGAAGAATTAGTGGCAGGTTTTCCATTTTTAAAGCCAGCTCCCCACACAAACACACACAACACACAAACTCCAGAGTTGTGACCTAATGCAATCCTGAAAACATAACAACCATGACACATACAGGCATATGAAACCCATAAGTGACATTATTATTAAAAGGTAAGGTTTACTTATGGGTTTCATGTACAAAGAGTGTCTCAGTGTATTGCAAAAACAAATGGGTTGATTTGCTAAAACCTAACACTACGCTTAACTCGCAACTCATCAATAAATATTTCTGTGGGAAATGATAGGGGGCATTATGTCATCAGACAAAGTGATTTATCCCTGCTGTTAGTTTTCAAAAACGCTGCTTAAAATAGGTACCTGATTTTCTTCACAGACACAGAGGACCAGACTACTGTCTTACATTTCAGCTGCTCTGAATAAACAGACTCTGTGCTTGTCAAAAGTTACTGTAGCACGGCTCGTATAAGTGAGAGGATGTGGTGCTTAGTTCTGCTTGGGTGCCGCACAGTTTGAGTGGCTGAAATATTCAAGACTTGAATGCATCAGCACCCCTGCAGTCTACTGACAGCGTGTACATGTCTGAACCAAATTTAGACTTCAGCACAGGGTTTCCCTCCTAAAGGAAGTAAGATATTCAGGGAAAGATGACAACTGTTGTCTGACTGCTGGAAAACAGAGAAAAGACTCTTCCTTTAAAAATGGCGGATGAACATTTTACACAAAACTGCCAAGTTTTCTATACTTTCAGTCTTTCTTTGTGAGCAAGGCTTCAAACAGAAGGAATGAGGACAAGAAACCAAATTTATCCTCTTCAGTCCATTGAAGTGAGACCGTTTTATTTGGATTCCAGTCAAGTAGCAGCCTGGAGCTGTGAGACAAAAACACATTGATGGTTCTCACACAGCTGCCTTGCTTTCACATTCCTTACAGCCCAACCAACAAAGTAAGACTTTAATCTAACAGCTCTAAGCCTGTCTGCGATCACTTCCTTCTCGGGTGAATGCTTTAGTTCACAGCTTCAACTGCACATGTCACCGTGTTTTTCAGGTGGACTGAAATCAAAAAGAGGTCCATTCTGCCAGGCACACTATACTGGGAAAAGTGCATTATCAAAGCAGCGCAAAGTGTCATTTTCCATAACCACTCTTTACAGTGACTCAACAGTCTGCATGTGTGTAGAACTGATGGAGCCTGTTGGAAAAGTGACCAAACCAAGAAGAAAGG
>NW_019446423.1:0-1654 GCF_002814215.2 Seriola lalandi dorsalis
GGTGGAAATCCACATTGTGTATTTGCAAATTACATCACAGCACATGCAGTAAGTGCAGCAGTCCGAGCTCGTACTGAAGAAATCATATTGGTCTACAATGCTTTTTCTGTGGTTAGGTGCTAAATTGGATCACTGCAGTATTAATCCACTGAAGACTCAGGCATCCAAAGCTAACTCAGCTACGACGCTAGCAGCCTTGGCTGAGTCTATGCATTCCTCAATATAGATTGCTCTATTGATTTGTACAGTCTTAATCTAGTTCTTGATATTCAGCACAAGGCTTGGCAATGCTGTGACCTCTGAGGAACAGTAATCATACTTGGCTGCAGTGTGCTGACTCATCTGCTGGAGTAATTGAAGTTCTTTTTCAAGACAGTACAGGATAGACTGACGAGGAAATACCCCATCATTTGGACTATTTTCTTCATCTGGATAGAGTGCATGCAAAGTTCACTCCATGTGTATGATTGACCTTGACCTAATCTGCTGGACAAAGGAAAGCAATCTGTGACACCAACAACAAGTGACAAAACAATTTCTAGCATTACCAAATACACTGCAGTACACCCACATCGAATGTTATCAAATGGCTGATATCAGTTGTCACCACTCCCATAATTATTCTCAGACGCCCAGAGGGTGCATACAAGCATTGCCCCTGTTCTCCAGTAAAAAGGGACTTTTCAGGTTGTCCATACGAGCTGCTGTTGGTGACATCATCTGACTTAAAAAAAAAATGGCAAACAGCTCATGATACTAAGGAGCTATTTTAATTTATATTGTGCTTAAACCTGGTCCGCTCCACGTTTATTATTGTAACCATGATGACGATGGTTTGGCACATAACAGCCTACTGAGCCGACTAGGAGGTGCACTAGGGCCCTAATAACTCACATGTTTATGTTACCAATGGCAACTGATAACAGCCATTTAATGGGGTGATAAAACTTGAAGCGGGTGGTATGTACGTATTCAGAGTCTATACAAGGGATTTGCGCTCCTCTGCAAATCAGGGGGCGAGACCATCAACCCCTCTGTGGTACCGGCTGCGAAAGCACTGTCATACCCAAACATTACCCAGCATCCACTTCCTCTCAGCAACTCAAAAAGTGACACCACAAATGAGACAGTTACTTGTGCCTGTGTGTATTCGTAAGTTGATACAGTGGTTATGTTTGTTGGGTTTCTGTCCATGGCAAACTGATTTACAGGAGGGTTCACTGCAAACCAAACTGCAGAAAAAGAATACCCAGCAGAGGTATTGCTGTGGGATGATGGGAATTGTTGAGTCAATACTGTGACGTACTGTAGAAGGAAACTTTCAACTGCTAATCTGTCTCATGCGATGGTGTGTGTGTATTTCTATATGCTGACTACCTATCTCTGGTTGTGATTTATAATCACATCTCATGTGTTCCATGTGTTCCGTGTTGTAGTCGTTTATTGTAACCTGTTGTTATTTCATCTTCACTGTCTGTTTTCGAGATGATTCTTGAAGCTCTCCTGACATAAAAAAGTCCCGTCTGATTAAGATGTGGAAAACACTCATCTACACTCATCACTACTCATGTCGTGAGGAGAGTTTAGTGGCTTTAAAATTGTATATGATATATATTTTGAAAAGATGACATCACGACTGCTTTGACTCTCAGCA
>NW_019446424.1:0-1585 GCF_002814215.2 Seriola lalandi dorsalis
AAAAAAAAAAAAAGACTAAATTCTGATTCACAAAAAATCTTTAATCTCTAAATCTCTAATCACCTCTTCTTGGATGAGAAGGCAGAAGCAGCAGCTTTGAGTGGCTGTCTAATGATTAAAAAATAGACAAGTACATTTTGAGTCTGGCCTTTGGGTAAGGTACTTAGGGAATTAATGTTAATTAACTACAGGCTACAGGTGATATCATCTGCTGCTGGTAAAGTTTGTCATTTCAACTAGTGAAACTGGGGAAAAAAAATGCAAGGCCCACTGTCTGAATATTTGGTGCAGTGCTCTTTGTTAATAAAAAAGATAAAAGATTCAATAAGAAGTTTGTTTGAACTCTAGTGATTCCGGGTGATTTTTCAAAACTGAAAACAAATTCACAATACAGTTATCATCAACAATAGCTGTGGAGCGAGTTCATTTGGTCTCCCTTTTTTAAATTTGAATTCGACTTTTTTTTCTTTTCAAGGTAATGTCAAGTCACTAGTAAATGGCATTTTAGTTGGACCTTGGATCCAGATCTTAAAAAGAATATTTAGACATTTTAGGAAAAACACCTGCTTGCCCTCTTGTCGAGAGTTAGATGAGAAGATTAATAGAATTTAGCGTTAAGACTGGAAACGGGGAAATGGTTAGCCTGCATCCATAGGTAAAAATGAATTTACCCACCAGCATCTCTAAGGCTCACTGTTCTGTACTAAAATTGGAATTGTTTAACATTTCTTTGCCGAACAGTGTCTTCCTGAAATCTCTGTCAAACCGTAAAAATGTCTTTACACATACTGTAAGCTGTCGCAAAGTCTGAATTATTTGAAATTTAATTCTAACCACCAAGATGAGAGTGTGGAGTAAAAAGGAACTTACTTTTCAGGTGAATTTCAGTACTTGCTTCATTCTGAAAGGGATTTGTTTCTAGGCTTTTTTGGCAGGATTGGATTGATTTCACTGACACATGCTTTCTGAGTAGGGAAAATAAAAGTTTGATGTTAAAATACAAAAAAAAAAAAAGGCATTTCTTTTATAACATGATGAATTTGACTGAAGGTGAATGTGATGTCATGTAATTTTGACTTGAAACAGAATGAATGAAAGCGCTCCTCTCAGGGCCTGGTAGGAAATCGATGATGAGGTTAAGGTTGAAGGGAGTTCAACAATTTTCTTTTTTTTTTTTCTTTTTATTTGTCAGAGTCTCTTCACATCACTACAGTGAGGCAAGAATTCATGAGAATTGTCGACATTAAGTTTTTTTTTTAAAGTATATTTTTGGGCTTTTTATGCCTTTAATGGACAGTATAGTGGAGAGTGACAGGAAACAGGGAGGCAGAGAGAGGGGGAATGACATGCAGCGAAAGGCCGATGCGGGATTCGAACCGGGGCCGACTGCAGCGAGGACTGTAGCCTCTACACATGGGGCGCCTGCTTAGACCACTACGCCCCACATTAAGTTTTTAACTGAACTTTGAATGGCCCATTCCTGTGTATCCAGGGCAGAGCCAATTCTAGTTACGCTACTGAAAATGAATCATTTTCTGTGAATTAATGGAGTGAGTGAGTGAGTGAGTGAGTGAGTGAGTGAGTG
>NW_019446425.1:0-1370 GCF_002814215.2 Seriola lalandi dorsalis
ACAGGACACTTCACTCAAGGAACACAAGGCAACATAGCCAGGGACAAAAACAGACAGAGTTGTGCTGTGTCTCAAACTAGATACTCACTAAACTCACCAACACTGATGCATACCAACAGGGTAGTGTTGTCCCAAATCAAACACTGCCGTGGTGCACTCACCAAAAATGACGATCGTAACATGTGACCGCGATTGTCGCCCACATGCTGACTGCTTTGCTCAATTGACGTGAAAATTAACATTTTACTTTCCTGTGTGTGGCTCCTGTAACATCTGACATGGAAATTACACCGCTGTTGCTTTATCCTCCTCCTTCGGTTGCTGTTTTCAAAAGTTTGAAAATACTGTACGTTGGTGGTGTCCATTGTTTTTTGACCGTTTTGAGTGCATCATGCAGGTGGTTATAATGCACTGCGTGTTGCCGTGCTTGTCAATGTAAACACACATCAAGTATCAAGTGTGAGTATGGATGTACATGAACTGAGACACAGCAAAAGCGTGGGGACAAAGGGCTGGAATAAGTAGTGTGGGGCTGGAGACAGGGGACCAAGGGAAACAGGAGCAGATCGTGACAGCAACAGTAGTTCACAACATTGTCTAAGAGCGAAACTGGCAACATGGCACTGAGTTGAAATTGTGGAAGATAGGGTCACACCCACCAGCAGAGGAAGCCCACGATATAATTCCTAATATTGTACATTTTATATTTATAGAGACAAATTCATTACATTTTTCTGAACAGTGTTAAACAATTCACATTTAAAAATGAACAGGAAGAATTGAGTCATAACAGTAATAATTAACGACGGTAATTTTAGATAAGAGCTCAACAAATTCAGATATAAAAATCTTGGAGGGCAGTAAACTGTGAGATCTAGACTGGGATATACATATCCAAGCCACGTGCTCAAAAGTACAGTAAGAACCAAATGATAGAATATCTGAGAAAAAAAAAAAATCATAGCAACACCACCACCCTTTTTAGACCTGGTACGGTGTGAAAATGAAAACTCAGGTGGTGTAGCTCTCTGCAACCAGCAGGGCGCACGCTGTTCGGGCTGGAAGTAATAGTATGAGACACAGATCGAGGTTGTGCTAAGCCAGGTTAAACACACCTTGGACCTCTTTTTGTATTGAAAGTACAAAGATGAAATGGATTGATTTTCTAATCTAAAAAATAATTTTAAAAAAACACATTTCCGAAATTACCGAATGTTTACATAAACAACTGCTTAAAGATAAAACACTGCAGGAGAAGACATTTCCAATCATCATAGTATTTGATCTTCCCAATGAAGCAAATCTATTTAAGTCTGTAAGACTGTAGGTAAACCCACCCAAACTAATGACCTACATAAGTTTGGTCCCAA
>NW_019446426.1:0-1469 GCF_002814215.2 Seriola lalandi dorsalis
AACGTCCTGGACGGCTCCTCCAAGTGGTCAGCCAAGATCACCATCAACAGTATGTCCAGTGAATTTCTAACTTTGAAATGGAACAGTTACCTAATTAATCAATTTGGGACCATTTACCCTTTGAAAACGATTTTATTCTAAAATGAATAAATATGTTGTAGATGACAGAAACCCTGGAACAAATGCACTACAGGAGTCTCTTTTAATGTCTTCTGTCTCTTTCTGTCTCTACCAATCATTATCACAAGTTTCGTTTTCTGTCTTTGCTCCTGTAGCTATTTAAATGACTCACTTTTCACAGAATCATTCAAAGAAAAAGTAAAACCACGACATTAAATATGTATTAAATAAATGTTTGACAAGACAAAGAAAAGTCCAACTTTACAGTTGGGTTACTGTCGAGCTCATTATCAGAAAATCAAAGAAAATGTGCCGACTCCATATCCAACCTCTCTTTCTATTATTACTAATGCACCTACTCGACCCACCTGTGAACAGTGTCCATAAGGCTTGTGGCAACAGGATACTGTGTGTATGTGTGTCTACGCTTAAACAGTGTGTATAACACTCATCTCTGTGTGACGTCAGTCTGCAGGGCGAACTCAAGTGTTACATGGGTTTTGTTTTTTTGTTCTCACCGTTGGTTTCAGCCTTTTAGAATTTTTTTTATATAAAGTTGTGTGTTTGATAAGTTAAAGGCATCAGGTGCTCTGGTAGCGGCGTGATAGATTGTTAGAAATTGTTTTCTTGTATATTAGAGAGACTGTTTTCTAAAAGAAAGCTGATAATTAATCAGAGGTCAGACCAAGCAGCCTTTAGACAACATTTTCAAGCACATTTTACGTTTGTATAAGAATGGTGGAAAGTTACAGAGACAGTTTTGTTACACATTGAAATCCCAGCATGTTGAAGGAAAATCTGGAGGGTGAAACTCATCAACAGTTTAAGTCTCTGTGCCCTGAAGGAAATCAGCTGCGAAAACAGCAGCTGTGTGAATGTGAAGCAGAGCGTGTCGGGTTTCCCCAGATAAATACCTAAAAAAAAATCCAAAAAAGATTTACCTATCCCATGAAAGTTTCCTCTTTTATCTGACAGCCTGCTCTCAACTGTGGAGGAACTTTTGTTGAACTGTTTATCTCCAAGCTTCACTGATTGGAACAGAGGAGCGTCCCCACCTCCCTTTGCCAGACATCATCAGGACCGCCGCTGTTACCAAAGCAACTAGACACATCACACCATATAGTGGCAGCAGCGTTGCCATGGCAGCCATCACACCTTGCCTTTCCAATCACCAGTGATGAGCTCCATTAAAGAGGAGATACTGGGACAGGCGTTCACCAAGTGTTTTGTTGAAATTCATTGATGTTCAGGGACTCACTTTTCTGTTGATCAAGGTCAGGAAGCTACTTTTTGATATGGAATTAAAAGATTTTAATAAATATGTCAGCATTTACTCAAGAATGCTATTT
>NW_019446427.1:0-1380 GCF_002814215.2 Seriola lalandi dorsalis
CTTTTCTCTGGAGCTCTAGTAACAACAGGTCGGTGAGCCAATCAGAAGAGAGGAGGCTCTGAGCCTCTCTTCTCATAAATATAATAAAATATTACAATATTATATCGTTGTATTTTATATTTCAGCTATAAAATGCTGCCACTAAACAGCAGTTCTAGTTTTATTTGTCAGTTATATCAGATGTTGTGATATTTGATATTATTGATTATATTAGGATATATTGGCCCAAGAATAAAACAGACAACATTTTGTGAGTTCAAAATATTCAGAGTGATTGATCTCAAGTTTCAAAGTGATCGATTGATGAGACTGGAACGATGGTTTGAGTCTGTAGCTGCTTCTTCTTCTCTGATGTTCCACCTCATGATGAGATCTGTAACGAGCTGCGTCATCACCCTGCAGGTCACTGTAAATATTAACGTTATTAATAATATTTAATAATACCGGCTGTAATACAAACAGAGTTACAACAGCCTGAAGCAGCAGTGTATTGATCTTAAAGCATTTCCTTATTTTCATATTTTAAAAATAGGAATTGTAAAAATAATTTATAGAGAAACGATTGATCCATCAATAAATACTTCAGATTCAAAAATGGATTTTCAAAAACAGAGTAAAATGTTTACCACATAAACCATTTATAAATACATTTTATTAATTCATGAATTAATCACTGGATTCCCTCTTTAATTTCCAATTTCTCATAAGGAACATATGTATTCCCATTTTTAAAATGTCTTTTCATATTGTTTTCAATGATCAATTATTTATTCATGAATGAATAAATGTATTTATAAACAGTTTATTTAAAGCTGTTTTTGTAAATGTGAAGTATTTATCGATGCATTAATAAAGTAGAGCAGTAGTGTGAGCATGGACAGCTTCAGCTCTGTGTTGGGTCCATAGTGGGATTAATGTCGGTTAATGAAGGTGTTGATCCTTCGGTTCAGGGAGAAGCTTCTCACGTTAAAATAAAGTCATTTAGTGTGAAGCTGGTAAAATGGAAAATCTCTGTCTGTATCCAGGCTTTCACTTCCTGTGTGAATGTTCCAGTATTCTATTCTATTCTGTTCTGTTCTGTTCTATTCTATTCTATTCTATTCTATTCTATTCTATTCTGTTCTATTCTGTTCTGTTCTGTTCTATTCTGTTCTATTCTGTTCTGTTCTGTTCTATTCTGTTCTGTTCTGTTCTGTTCTATTCTATTCTATTCTATTCTGTTCTATTCTGTTCTATTCTGTTCTGTTCTGTTCTGTTCTGTTCTGTTCTGTTCTATTCTATTCTATTCTATTCTATTCTATTCTGTTATGTTCTGTTCTGTTCATTGTCTCATTTTTAAAACAGTGACTCGTGTATTTTCATTTTCTCTCCGTCTCAGTT
>NW_019446428.1:0-2129 GCF_002814215.2 Seriola lalandi dorsalis
TGGCAGCACTGTCTAACCTGTCGAACCAGCATTGCAGCATAAAACATTTCTTTTATGAAACCTCGATAAGCTGAATCGAGAAAGATACCCAGTGTTAAATGCCGATCTTCTTCTCTGCTGTCAAATTCAATATGGGATTTTATTTTTACTCATTGTGTGTGGGGGAATGTGCTTGACAGGAATGCCACCCACCTCCTCACTTATTGAGTCAGACTGTGGAGTCCTCAACTCTAAACAGAACTTTGAATCTGAGGCGTGCAACAAACGGCTGCCATACATCTGCAAGAAGAGTGTCAATGCGTCTCGCACGGCAACAACAGGTAGGTGAACTGGTGCCCTCGCTGTCTGCACAAATATTTCTTCTGAACATATTTAAATAGGACTGAGAGTCTGTAGCCATGCTAGCAGCTCTGCAAGGGTGTACTTATGCATGGTGGCGTTTTGAGTTAAATGGTTGTGTTAGCATCCTAACACTTGCTACTTAGTAATAAAAATCAAGTACAGCTGAAGCTGACAGGAATGGCAGTAATAGCAGTAATTCATCCAGACTTGGACATTAATGTCTATAGATTTCATGGCAATCCATCCAATAGTTGTTGAGATATTTCACTCAAATATCACAAATGCCCACCTCTTCCTCTAGAGGAAAAATAAGGGGGTCGCCAAAGTCAGAAGTTGAATAACTAGCAAATTTCATAGCAATCCATTCAGTAGTTGTTGAGATATTTCATTCGGACTCTGAGCCAAAATGGTGGGAACAATATTGCCATCCATAGAGTCAGGCCGTTGCACGATAACAGCCCATAGCTTCATACAGTACATCCAAAGCGTTTTGTTTGATCCAACTGATGGATGAAGTGACAGGATCCTTGAAGCCCCACACACACACACACACACACACACACACACACACACACCAATAGTGAATAAAATTGATATAAATACACTAGGTGATGCTTCCAATTCTTTTTCTTCTTTTTGTTTTTAACAGCAACTGGCCTGACTATATTAGGTGCATTAACAGCAGCTGTACTTCTGCTCTCTGTAGTATCAGTACCAGTTATTTCAGTGATTTCAAGTGAGATCACTCCTCCCTTCTGTTTCTCCCTTTTTTTCCGTATTAAAAGGTTTTTCCTTATTCAGATCGAGGATCCAAGGATAGAAGGTGTCAAACGTTGTTCAGACCATAAAGTCCTTTGAGTCAAATTTGTGATTTTGGGATATGGAGATACAATTGACCTGATTTCCCTTCATGGCCTCTACCTGTCTTTCTCCCTCTCTACAGAGTCTTTTGTGTATAATGAAACAGTGTGTGCTGACGGTTGGGTCCCGTGGAATGGCTGGTGTTACAAGTTAGTGAAGGATAAGCCTCAAAACTTTACAGACGCCCAGCAGCTGTGTAACAAAACAGAGGGAGGAGGAAAAGGTTTTCTGGCCAGCCTCCACTCCATCGACAGCAAAGAGATGATCAGCACTCATTTCCACGCAGGTAAAACTCTCATTTTCATTTTTCTAATGTAATATTTCTTGGCGATGAGCTGTGAACTAGTCATTTCTCTTTGAACAAGTGAAATATCTGCTAAGGCAAATTTGACAATTGTGTTGAATGGGGTGTGGCCTCTTTGCTTTTCTCTTGATTTACCGTACAGACAAAGTAATCACTCGAGTGTGGATTTCATAAAACAAGCTGATTTACACTCTACTGCCTTACTTTTTTCCTTTGCACTCCTGAACATTGTGGGAATGAGGATTAAATTCAGAATGTGAATCAACAGACCCCTGCCTTGACCGTTGGAGTTTGATTTTAAATATGTCCATAAAGTGATGTTTTTATTTTTGCGTTATGATCCATCAGACGGCAAGCCCTTGGATGTGTGGATCGGTCTGACCGGGACCAACATGAACCCTACGGTCTTCAAGTGGATCGACCATGCACCCGTCACCTTCACCTACTGGGCTCCAAACGAACCAGTCCAGCCCACTCAGGACACCAGC
The DNA here is from genome assembly GCF_002814215.2 of Seriola lalandi dorsalis. Taxonomy (NCBI): domain Eukaryota; kingdom Metazoa; phylum Chordata; class Actinopteri; order Carangiformes; family Carangidae; genus Seriola; species Seriola lalandi. Next base: position 1,996 of record NW_019446428.1, read on the forward strand.
TGCGTCTTCTACTCTGGAGAGGTGTCTTTATGCTGATGTTGTTCTGAGGGCATGCATTTTTCTGTAACCCCACTTGTATTGTAGTCAGCCTTTTTGCATGGTGTGTGTGTGTGTGTGTGTGTGTGTGTGTGTGT
>NW_019446429.1:0-1830 GCF_002814215.2 Seriola lalandi dorsalis
ATAACGAGCAGTAGACCTTTATATAAATCATTTTGCTGTTCCAGACCAGCATGTGTCCACTCTATACTCTCGACTATTCTAGCTTCATTTGAACCAAACACTTCCTGACAGTGATGAAGCTTTTACTCTCCTCTTCATCACTGCAGCTCAGAACAACATCAGGACACTCTGTGACCATCATGTGATCATACTGTTTACCTTTCACCTTGTGGAATGTCATTTTTGGACGTGGTTATTACCGAACTTACCTGCAGGTGTCAGCGTTTCTTCTGACGATGTTGCTTATAATTAACAACTCCGCCTCTCTCACATGAAGCTGCTTGTACCTGGACATGTAAACCCAGGGTTCACTGAACCAGCTGATGACCTGCTTCATAGTGCTGTTGTAGTAATGTTAGGCTCAGTTAACCCAGATAACTAAAAGTTATCCTGGGTATGTTGAACTTGCTTCGTAGTACAGGCGTAAAATGTAAAAGCTGTTTTGCGAAAAGAAAATATCAGATCCCATTTTTTCATGTTTTTTTTTCCATAGCTTGTCCAAAATAAAACCAAAGTTCTTCACTATAGTCTTGATATCTGGAGTAAAGTGACCGAGCAGCAGCTGGATTTGTTTGAGGAGGTTCTCAGGGTGTCGAGAGCGACCATCATCTGCAGCTCGGCCAGAAAAGAAAGAGAAATCCAAGAGCAGTTTCTTTACTTTGAGCAGACTTTTGATCTGTTTTCATGACATACTTCTGATTTTAGCATCCAGACCTTTAGGCCATTCTTTTGTCGTTAGCGTCACCTCTTATCACCCGTGACGTCTCCTCGCTGTCAGTGTCCACGTCTGTTCAGGTTTTGTTCCTATCAGAGGGACGAAACTGTAAATCAGCTGCAGAATAATCCACTCACTAACGATATATGAGTCATTACAGGAGCCGCTCACCACCTCCTCCAGTCAGTGTGTGTGTGTGAGTGTTTAGATGTTTTGTGTGTGAGTATGTGCAATCACATGTCATCTCTTCAGTTTCTCTGTCAGAAATGCGTCTTGGCGAATCAGTCAGTTGCCACAGAAACTGAACCGTCACCGTCGAAGCTCTCTATCTATTTATGGAAACCTCTCATTATTCTTTGTTTATTTATTTATTCATTTATTTATTTATTTATCTCTGTGGCGGATACAGAATCTGTGCAGCTGTCAATCACCTCAGAGCCGGGGCCTCTCCGATGACCAAACATGGGCACTGATCTCTGTCTGGGTTTGTCTCAGCAGGACAGAAGCTGGATGTTAGTGTGAGGGGGGGAGGGAGGACGGAAAGGCTGTTCCTGATGGTGGTCAGGAATTAATTCAGCGACGCACACCTTCACACGACATCCTTACGTCCTCACGTCCTGACAAACTATACTATAAGGACACACAAGTAAATATGAAGGTATGAAGGTAATATGAGGTTCTGGCCCAGGGTCAGGATGCCACTGAAGAGACACACGGAGACAAAGAGATGAAAAAAACAACCACATCAACAAGTAAGAAGGCCATAAAGACAGAAAAAACATGGTTGTGTTGCAGGAAGTGGAGCATCTAATATCTAAACAGCTGAAGTCTTGGTCACATCATCATTTAAAACCAGCAAAATCAGTGACTTTCAATTGAATTTCCACAGTCAGAGGATTTGCTCTCAGGTGCAAAGCAATCCCACATGAATCTTTTGTACTGAGTTTAACTTTGTTGAACTTAGACATTAATTTGACTGGCACGGAATCATCTTGGCTTAGTTGACCTTTGATGGAACGGAGAGTCCAAAATGGAGGGAAAATGTAGTTTGATTGATGTTTAGTGTGAAAGGAGTC
>NW_019446430.1:0-1517 GCF_002814215.2 Seriola lalandi dorsalis
TAGAGCCTTTGTCTTGTATTAAGACTCTTTGGTTCAGACCACAATTTATACGCATCTGTTGAATAGATTGCCATGAAGTTTTACAGATGCATTCATGGTCCACAGAGGATGAATCTTTAGGACTTTGGTGACTGACTCAGCCTCACTGAGCTGCTATCCTGAAGATGTTTTCATTAGTAAACCATCCCTCTGCGTCTCTCTTGTTTTCCTCCACAGCCTCAGCGAACCATCTCTTCTGACCCCAAGTGAGAACGTCCACTTCGAGGGATCCTCCACCAACCGTCGCCCCAGTGTTTTACAAAGGCGACCCCCTCCTCCGCCTCCATTTTCCTCATCAGCCCTGCTCTCTTGCAGGAGCAGCCAGCCTGACCAGCAGCAGGTCCAGAGCTGCAGCAGACCAGCCTACATCCACTTCTCCCAGGCCATCCGGCCCGGCTCCAGGCCCAGACCAGTGAGACGTCATTCACACAACCCGGCCCTGAGCGCAGACACAGGCGACCTCCGACCTTTAGCGACGCAGTATCGTAACTGCTCATCTCACGGAGAGCCACTGTCTGTCATCGGGAAGCCGTGTCTTCTGAGCTGCAGTCTACGCCCCGGCCCCGCTGCTGCCGCCGGTCCGGCTCGCACTCAGCTTCATGTGTTTCTGCCCACAGAGGCAGAGGGAGAGGAGGCGGACAGCGAGTCTGTGGATGAAGGCTTCATGGATGAGCTGGACAGCAAGATGAACTCTCTGAAGCTCCAGCAGACAGTCACATACCACTGACAGGCAACACCACATGGATCACATATTCTTACACTAATCGGCAGAAAGTAGATGGACAGCCCCGTCCATATATTTTTGTGTATGTTGGGTCTGGGGCTGTTTTTACATTCCTTTATTCAAATGAAGAGAAATCTTTGCGCTGCATCAAACAATGATGTCTTAGAAAATAGTGCTTCCAGCTTCGTAGCAACAGTTTCCTGTTTCATCATGACAATGATAGGAGCACAAACAAGGTCCAAAAAAAGGTCCAAACCTTCCACTTTCGTGTGAAAGAACTTGGACTATCTAACACCTTTGGAAGGAACTAGAAGCCGACTTATATCAAGGCCTCATCAACCAACATCAGTGTCAATGTTCTCCTTTGTGAATGAGAACAAATCCCAGCAGCCAGGTTCCAACATCTGGTGGAAAACCTATCTGCTGTCCTGTTTCTGCTGATGTCAGAGCTTAGCAGACAGCTCTGCAAATCATAAACAATGTTTGTGTATTAAATCGTGTTAGTGTAAATACGGTTTGTTGTGAAGATGTAATTTAGACTATTGTTGCTAAACAATCAAATTATATCAAAGACCAGATGTTAACAAGCACTCTGAAGTGTTTGTTAATGTTGATGTCCTGGGCATCAAGTTGTGATTTTAAAAATGAGGACTTCTGAGTACTTCTATTTAGACCTTGTAAGATTAATAAATCTGCCTTTATAAAGCAGTTTCTGAGTAAGCAGTGTACATTTACTTCCCCTTTCACTATACCA
>NW_019446431.1:0-1327 GCF_002814215.2 Seriola lalandi dorsalis
CTCATTTAAATAAATCAAATCAAATAAATATATTTATCTTTTAAGGAAATTTCAAAACAATCTGGAAAACATTTAGAGGATTGTATAAAACAAATAAACAACTTGTATAACATGTATACAAGTTATGTATCTTATGGACTACGGGCACTCCGTATACTTCGCTCTCTCACGTGCACAGATCATTCAGTGATTGAACTGATTGGGGATCAGTTAAACGAGTTGAAGAGTAAAGATGACAATTGCATCTTGAAGAGACAGATGCATTTGGACCGTTTTAAACATCTGGACAGTCTGCATCTTAAGCAGCCTCCTGAGGTTGTTTGAGTTATCGGATTTCACTCCATCTCCAGCGTCTCTCGGGTGCTTTTACACTTGGCTTTTTTAAGATCAGATGGCTGTCTGACCTGGCCAAGACAAAAACGGGGAACTGATCCTTCCTGTCATTGACGAGACAGAGAAAACATCATCATGAATCTTATAACCAAAATTTATTTGTGTACAGAGATTTCTTTATATAATTATCAGTGTCTTTGTACAGTGCAGTTTTAAGACGGCACCTGGTATGAATTACGCTCTGATCTGCTTTGCATTTCTTGATCCTGCTCCATTGCCTATACCGTGACTCTTGACTCTGTTTATTGTAGAACTGCTGCTATGACATGCTTTGTGAATGATGGAGTTTCTATAGGAGTCCTGCTGCAAATAGTTTCCATCTTTCAAACACACGTTGACTCAGATTGAGGCTCTTGTTTTTCTTCCCTCACGGCTTCGTCTCTCCATGTGTGATATTTGAGCGAGGAGTTTGCTTTTCATTCAATGTTCAAATAACTTGCGTGTGAGAGCAAAACTGACCCTCAGGTTTCTCTGGAAAACTCAACTCGCATATTTGTTGTTTTCTTGAAGGGAATACCACGCGAGTCCATTGTCAGAGAGGTTATTTGGTTATACACTTAAGTGGTGTGCACCCATTAGAAAATCCGTGCGGCTCAAGGCTGATGTGTATTTTCATGCAGCCTCCTCAGCCAGACCCATAATTCAACATGACAGCTGGAGGCCTTCCCCCTTTTATTTTATTTTTTTTCACGAGCTCAGTGTAAAGCTTTATTCAACTGATGCAGTAAGTGCAGCTATTTGCTCAGACAACACAAATCACTGTGTATTGTTTCTCACTTCAGACTAATGGGCACAGCTCAGAAGCAGTTTACCAAGAACGGCTGTCACGACTGGAGAGCGACAAAGAGTGTCTCATTCTTCAGGTATGGACGCAAAACCCATCATCAGACGGCAAAACAATTGCATCTGAATGAGCAATTAAGTATGAACTAAG
>NW_019446432.1:0-1423 GCF_002814215.2 Seriola lalandi dorsalis
GCTCAAACAATGAGGCTACAAAAAGTCTGTGGGATGCAGAGGGATCTTTGGTTTTCCATTTATTTTTTACATTGCATGTTCATTTTGTATTACATTTTCAGTGCCTATTTGTATTTTCAATGCAGTTATTTCACGTCTAATTCTATAAATTCATGTTAAACACTACTTTGAGACATTGTTCACAGCTAAAAAATGTTGAATAAAAATTTGGTGGTGAAAAATGGTTTTTGTGCTAATTTAAGAAAATCATTTGGAAAAAAGTCAGCCAATCAAAAGACAGGCTCAGAGCCTCCTCTCTTCAGATTGGCTCACCAACCTGTTGTTACTACAGCTCCAGAGAGACGCCTGAGAGAGGAGATGTAAAACTACATTGAGATGGATTTTGGTTCTTAAAACTACAAATACATCTTCTTATGGATCAACATTTCAAAATAAAACAGTGTAAAATATGGGACCTTTAATTTCCTTATTTCTCCTGTCTTTGTTTGGTGTTTCTGGCAGTAATGGCTGTTTCCCTACAGGGTTTTAACCTTATTACTCTGGATAAACACGCATTTTTATATTTACTCTGAATTACCCAGGAAGCAGCACTTTAACAACAGGGAATGAAAGAAACTACTTGTTGAACTGTATTTTCTTTTGTAATTTTGTTGCCCTGGGAAAACTGTGAACCAAAAACAGGTCCACATCTCTCTTCACATCTGGATCTAGCTCTTATTAACATTCCTCGCTCTTCTGGAACCATAAATTTGGACAACGAGGAAACTCATTACGATTTAATAGTTCAGACGTTCCACATAAAAATCATTTAGGAACATTGAGCGCTTTGATTTGTTGCAGGAGGCTACAAATAAGACCTATACATTCCTCATGGCCCTTGATAACACACACTGTGGAACTCTTCTTTTTAGCTTTACATTTCTTTGTTTTGTTTAGAACATCTGTGATATTTATTAGTATGAAGATTAATGGAAAAAAACAGGATCCGAAGTGAAGAGTAAAACTGCCTTTTTCCCACCTCATAAATCTTTACGAGCTCTTCACACTGATGGAGGTAAAGAACAGTCTGCTTCACTGCAGAGAACCCGTGGTGGTTGTTGTGTCTGGATGTCATAGTCCATCCATGTTTTTATCTGCTACTGCATCACATCAAGCCGCTCAAATTAGCAACTTCTTCTTCAGGAAAATGTGAGTATTGTATCCATGTTTCTACGTCAATTACAAGCTATTCATTAAATTTGATTTAAGTAGCACCAACTCACAACATACACTACCTCAAGGCGCTTTACGGAGAGAAGCCCGACAGACAGCGGAGAGGAGAAACTCCCTTTAACAAGAGGCAGACTCGGGGTGGGCGGCCGTCTGCCTCAACTGGTCGGGCTGAAAAGGAGAGAAATGGGGGGGGGGGGAGAAAGAAGGGAAG
>NW_019446433.1:0-1324 GCF_002814215.2 Seriola lalandi dorsalis
AGCTGAAGCATTCCCCACACGCGGTCTTCCTCACAGCATGATGCTGTATGTGTATGTTTTTTGTTTTTTTTCCTCTTTCACACTGCCTCAGGTCTGAGGACAGAATTGGATAGCAGAGAAATGCTGAAAAATTAAGCAGAGACACCCAAGACAGGGAAAGGAAGGAATCAAACACTTTTCCTCTACTTCTTCTCTTGTCTGCCCCCTGCTTTCATTGCTTGCCCTCCAGCAAATTGGAGCTCGGGATGAGCAATCCGTTCCTCTCCAGATTAGATCAGGAGGGGGCTGCAGAGTTTACTGTGGGCTGGCCTCTATTTTACTAGAAGGAGCAGGACAAACAATAGCACACTGGACCTGCTAACATTTTGTTGATGATAACTGTACTGACTGTACTGTGTTACCAAACAAACAACTGATATTGAGAACCAAGACCAGACACTCAATTCGCTCTGAGAAGTTAAGAAAGCAACACCCTGTTAAAGGAACACATGAACAGCATGTGTTCCTTTATCATCATGAAAGTGTAATACGCTGCTCCAACATGCAGAGGAGATCTGGATTTATCTAAGTCTCCAGCCATTTAACTAAATTCAGCATTTCATGTTTGGCACAGAGATTGGAGCATGCATGTTTTCTACTTCCTCAGATTATTTCACCACTGGCCCTACAGCTTCCTTTTCCTCCCTATAAAAAAAGCTAATTCCAGGGACAGTGTCTCTCACCATCAACAAAACCCCTTACTCATCGTCCCATCCATGTCTTCTCCCCCTTTCCTGTCTCATTAGTTTGGGTTTTATGCCTTAATCTACACAATGAGGATGAAGTCATGGCGGTTATCTTCAGCAGCCAATGTCTGTCTACCTGTAATCCTCCTCAAAGTCCCCGGCTTTCTCCCAGCTCACAAATCGGCACACAATGCCTTTATGCAAGGCCTTTGCCGTAATGCCCAGAGACGACTGCAGACTTTTTTTTTTCCTTTTTTCCCCATCCCCTCATCCCTCCACATAAAACTAGTTAAATCCCACTCCTCCTTAGAAGAACGGAGATGTCTTTATCTAGGTCTCAGGACAGGGAAATGTCAGAATGTAAAGGACATAAGAGCTTTCATTCGCGGGAGTAACAAGCAGGTTTTGATGACTGGCAGTTGTCACTCCAGCGCTCTGTCTGTCACAGACAACCCGATAAATCCATTCAAGTCAGTACTGATCACTGAGCAGCCTAGGACAGCAAAGGCCAAATCAATTTTAAATAAATAATATAATGCCATTTACATGTGTGTAGATAATAAACTTTACATGACAGTTCAAAAGGAAAAAAAAAAAAA
>NW_019446434.1:0-1487 GCF_002814215.2 Seriola lalandi dorsalis
GGACGCTACCCCCCAGCTCTCCACAGCGTTATTGTACAAAGCACTTTCATGGTGTGAACGTGTCTGGGTGCACAAAAGTGAAGCAGCGTGTTCATGGAAACTTCACGTGAGACTCAGCAGTCAACTTCTGGAAAAAACATAAAACCTCACAACACAGATTAAAGGATATTTTTAACCACTCACTGTTTCAGTGTCATTACTTGGTCTTACACTGCATGGAGACAAACCTCTGCGTGAAGACCGAGTGTCGTTTAAGGGATTGTTTAAGACTGATGTCACCTTTATTGTACTTTATTTTATGAGATCCAGAACCTGGGGAACAATCCATCAGATAAACTGGGCTGCTTCAGGAAATTCCTGAATAAAACCAAAAAAAAAAAAAATTTGGGCAATAGGATGACCTAGATTTAAAAAGAACTTCAACAAATTACTCCTTTTTTACATGTGCAATTATATGTAATCTACTTTTTCTTTTTATTTGTGTTTTAAAAACATCATAAACTGCACCTTTAACTGTTGAATTAATGTCGATTAGTGAAGGTCCAAAACCTTTAAAAGTCTGAATATAACAAAAAGGGAAAATCTGTTAAGTTGTTATTCAGCAGATCTCATTTCAACAAGGTGCTTTCACTTTGCAACTCTGGGATTTTTAAACTTTATCGACTGTGAAAAGGAGCAATTTTGTGCAAATGCAGTGTAAAATATTTAGAATATACCAAAATATTTAACATCTCAGTCCAAATTCGTGGGTATTATATAATAAATAAATGTTTGTATGTTGCTTTATTGAAGTGGCACTTAATAACAACAGTGTGTTTGAGAACAAACTCTTTGTTATAAATGAAGTGTTAAACCACTCCGAATATCAAGAGCTCTGCTCCAATGTGTTTTAAATTTGCTGTGAAAAGAACAAATAAATGGATTTGATATTTCTCTGAAATGAAGAGGATGCAGCTGCTGAAAGAATTTCATCCGTCAAGGACACGCTCGGGTAGCGTCAATATATCATCGTAAAATTACCAAAAACAAAAACAACACATCTTCATTTCTCAACCAGTTTCAGACAACAAAGAACGGCTGCTGGGAGAGAGACGCTGTCCTGGTGGACCAACGTTTTAAAGACATTTTGTATTTTAGTATTTACCAACTGTGACAGTGTGTGGCTGGTACTGTCTCACCTTGTGTGTGTGTGTGTGTGTGTGTCATCCAAACCCAGTCTTATGAAATGTAATCTATTGATATTGGGCACATGGTCATGAATTTCCCTTTTTCTTTTGTGACAGTTGTTCTGGTTTCTATTATTCAGCTTTTTCAAAAATTGAACATTTAAGCATTGTCAGTAAAATATAATTATAGTAGCAAAAGTAAAAGTAGTTCTGCAGTAAAATGTCCTCTGTGATATATTATTATAAGTGATATTATTACACTGACACTGATGCATGCATGCCTCAGCAGATAGTTTAGTCCAGCGGTTTACAACATCGGGT
>NW_019446435.1:0-1666 GCF_002814215.2 Seriola lalandi dorsalis
AACCAGCTCAAAGGAAATAGTGTGTTTTTGGAAGTAATTTCCAATATTCTCTCTTGACTCTCTCTTTCTCTGAATGAAAACTGAGCTTCTGTCATTTTTATTAGTAACATCTCAAAACGAATATAAAAGATTAGCGAAAGAAATGAGGAAAAATCAGCTGTCAGGAGTGGAGAAAATGAAACACTTCAAAATGAAGTCAGCTCTACACACCTTAGTCAAGCCCAATGTTTATTTGTTTAACGTCATCATTTTCATTTTTTCGGACTGAGAAAGCTACAATCACAGAAATGGGTCACAGAGGCCCAAGATGGACTTTACAGTGTAAACACCAAGGCGTTAGCCAACTGACTTCCTGAGGCCTGATACCATCTCCCTACACAAAATCACAGGCTGTAAACAACCACTTCGAAGAAAGCTCTAGAGAACCTTTAAAGTGCATTCAACCAGATTCAAGACAAATTTTCTCTTGAGATGTCTGAACCAAAGGCAAACTAACAGTCAACAGTGAGAAGTCAACAGCTTCATGCTGATGGGAAGCAGTCCTTCAGTAATGAAGACACACTTGACACATTCGTGTTTATATGTTTGGTGTTTTACAGAATGACACAGGCCAGGAAAATGTCATTTTAATGTATGAGGGAACACTTTGCCTGGAGCTGGTGTTATTCAAGAAATGTGTGCGTGAAAAGCACAAGGTTTCTTCAGTAGATCTTAATATAGTTGAAATGGATTACAGAGCACCATTAGCATTCATTTGGAGGTGGGTTTCTGGCCAATGGAAAAACATAAGTCAAATATTCACTCTCCTTTTAGCACTGTTTTTGGTCTTCACCGACTCCTGAGGGAAATATCTGTCTCTTTAGCTGCTAAATGCTCCACTGTGTTCAACAGCTATTCGCTAACTGTGTCTGACACCTGTTTGGTGCTGAGAAAGCTCAGTAGAGATGAGGGAAACAGCAAAGTCATGTGATAATTCTCTGCGACTTCATCACTACAAGCAACCTCTTTTACATTACACTTAACCATTTGATGTACTGTAAATATAAAAACATTGATCAAAATATTGAACACCTTTAAGTAAGCTGATTTTTAAACAGGAAATACGACAGTGAAATGTTGGATTTATAAATAAAAAAATTTTTTTATGAGGTATATGGTTGAGGAAGGGTTGGGTTACAATTTAGGTTTTATTCATATTTTTGGACATTTGGGTTGTACATAAAATTGGGATAGTTCTTTCTAAATTGCATATGAGTTAATGGAGGAGTAGTGAGAAAGGGGTACGAATACATAAGTGAATACTTCTTCCTACTCCTTTACGAACAGTTATTCTTGTTTTTTAATGTTTTTATTTTTCATGTTCAAAATAAAAAATTAAATTAAAAAGTAATTAATTCACTAATTTATTCATTCATCATAAAGTTGTTTGACTTCATCGTTGACGGCCTGCTTTGGAAATGTCACTGAGCAACCAGGTCATGTAACAAACATGAGCAAATATAAAGTAAGGGCGATACACATTGGCAGCATATGACTCATGTCAGAACACCAGCACCCATTGTTTTCTGTATAAGCCCACACATGCACTGGGGGGATCTTGATGTATGTCATGTCATCACATCTTGACAGGACAATAATCAACCCTACACTTTCAGAAGTTACTGCC
>NW_019446436.1:0-1405 GCF_002814215.2 Seriola lalandi dorsalis
GCAGTGACAGTGATGGAAAACAAAAACACTGAGGGAGCTAAAACCATATATTTTGAATGTTTGAGGTAATTACCCTTTAACGTCCTGTCACACTTATAATATGTTCACTTCACTGATTTGGGTTAAAGTAGAGGCATAGAGACAGAAACAGAAGATGTAGTAGGTCATGCAACTAGCATTTCACATTGCATCACCATTGATTTAACAGACAACTCTGGTTCTTTGTAATTTCCTGAATATGCAACATCATGCTAAAAGCCTCCCCACAGAGTCTCACGTTGGGTTGTCTCTCTCCTCAGGAAAGTACCCAGTGTTGGAGGTGATCTTCGTGGCCACCATCACAGCCGTGGTTGCTTTCCCGAACCCGTACACCCGTCAGAACACCAGTGAGCTGATAAAGGAGCTGTTCACCGACTGCGGCCCTCTTGAGTCGTCGCAGCTCTGCCAGTACCGCAGCCAGATGAACGGCAGTAAGGCCTTCACTGACAACCCCAACCGCCCGGCGGGGCCCGGCGTCTACGCCGCCATGTGGCAACTCTGCCTGGCGCTGATCTTTAAAATCATCATGACCATATTCACATTTGGACTCAAGGTGATCCCCAGATGTTTCTTCCTAACAAGGCAGATGTTTTAACCTGCACGTCTTTATCAACAACTAAAGCCAGTTTCCACTTCCTCGTCCCCAGGTGCCGTCGGGCTTGTTCATCCCCAGCATGGCCATCGGGGCGATCGCAGGCCGCATCGTTGGCATTGCCGTGGAGCAGCTGGCCTATTACCACCATGACTGGTTCCTGTTCAAAGAGTGGTGCGAGGTCGGGGCCGACTGCATCACTCCGGGGCTCTACGCCATGGTGGGGGCTGCGGCATGTCTGGGTGAGTCAGCAGATAGTATGGCAACAGTTACAGTGACAGTGTATGTATTTGTTTTAATGCTTTGTTTCAAACAGGGGTTGAGTGATAATGATGATTTAAAGCAGTATTTGTCAGATCTCTTTCATATCTGGTTTTATGAGGAAACTGGACTGGTTTATTTTTGCTTTCAATTAGATAAATTACATTTATTTTTTCCGGGTATTCAATTCACTGGATTAGACAAAAAAAATAGGCCACATTATTTTGTCGATGAATGGTTTCTTTCTTCTATAAAATAATCTATCTCAATAAATACTGTATTACTGTTGAGATATAAAATTACATACACTGTAATCGAAGATGTTGTCATGTCATCCACCCCAGCTCCTACAGGTAGACATCTGTAGAGTGAGTTTAAAAAACTGAGTTATTGTTTTGAATAATTAAAATTACATGTTTTTGTTTCAGTCTCTAGATGGGGCTAATACTCATTTTTTATTACGTTACTTTCCTACTCTCCTCCGTGTGCAGGTGGTGTGACCCGTATGACGGT
>NW_019446437.1:0-1347 GCF_002814215.2 Seriola lalandi dorsalis
ACTAACTAGTTTCAAACTAATGATTTACTAAATCAGGTCGCACCATTACAACTAAAGAAATGTCTTAGCTTGTGAAGACTTTTGCTAAGGTAACTTCGACATTCTTGACTCATTTAGGTTAGTCAAATGTTATTGACATAACGTTTCATAATTTGGCTAAAATGGTTACTTCCATACCAATACCAATCAATCATGGTTTGAATACCACAGCCTAGGGTATTGTTGCTAACCATGTGCATCCCTTTATGGCCACAGTTTACTATCTTCTGTCACAAAAAGTCATCTCAAACTAGCTTCATGAACATGACAGTGAGTTCAGTGCACTTCAGTGACTGCTGATTTCTTCATGTGCATGTTTGTCAACTGCTTCAGCAGCTCCAGGGCTATTTTGAAAAATGCTAAAGTTATCATGGCAGCAAGTGAAGCGTACCCCATGGAGCCAAAGTCAGCAGAGATAAGCATGCTCTTCATGTAGGTACACATGATGGGAACTTCCAGCTGTTTTTTGGGCACCTCCACTGTTCCACTGGGTGAGATGGATGGATCCATGGTGTTGAACAGGGTTACAGATGCCGTGTAGTAGGTTTCATTCTAAAACACCAGATGTTGGAAGCAGTTTGAATTCTTTTCAGAGTCAATGCACTTCAGTTGTAGAGATAAAGTGTTGGCATGCATAGAATCTACATAAGCACAAGTAAAGTTTCCCAAGAGCATCAGTCTTTCAGAAGAGAAAAAAAACTCACATGTACAAGCCTGGTATCACAATCGTCCCAGCCCACGGTCAGCTGGACATGGGTGTCATTGCCTCCATTGACGCCACATTCCTGCAAGCCCAAGTACAGGGCGCTTTCCCTGATTGTGTTGTTCAGAAGAAAATCCTTGGCAACCGTCACAGTGATGGCAGCAACCCTGCACTGGACTGAGATGCCCTTTAACATAGAGACACTGGTGGAAGTTCTCATGGCAGATGTAGCAGTGGTAAAGGTGGTTGTCAGGTTGGTAACGGTGGTTGTCGGGTTGGTAACGGTTGTAGGGGTAGAAGTCATGTATGTCATTGCAGTAGTGGTTGCTGTAGGGGCAGTAGTGTTGATTGTGGGGTCAGTTGTGGTGGTTGTTGGGGCAGAAGTGGTGGTTGTTGGGGCAGTAGTGGTGGTTGTTGGGGCAGTAGTGGTGGTTGTTGAGGCAGTAGTGGTGGTTGTTGGGGCAGAAGTGGTGGTTGTTAGGGCAGTAGTGGTGGTTGTTGGGGCAGAAGTGGTGGTTGTTGGGGCAGAAGTGGTGGTTGTTGAGGCAGTAGTGGTGGTTGTTGGGGCAGAAGTGGTGGTTGTTAGGGCAGTAGTGGTGGTTGTT
>NW_019446438.1:0-1418 GCF_002814215.2 Seriola lalandi dorsalis
GTCATAGTATAGTAAGGCATATAAATGTCAAAAAACGTCATAGTATAGTAAGGCATAAAAACGTCATAGTATAGTAAGGCATATAAATGTCAAAAACGTCATAGTATAGTGAGGCAAAAAAATGTCAAAAAACATTATAGTATAGTAAGGCATAAAAATTTCATAAAACGTCATAGTATAGTAAGGCATAAAAACGTCAAAAAACGTCATAGTATAGTAAGGCAAAAAAATGGCATAGTACAGTAAGGCAAAAATCATCATACTATAGTAAGGCATAAAAATTTCAAATACGTCATAGTATAGTAAGTCATAAAAATTTAATAAAATGTCATAGTATAGTAGGGCAAAAAAACATCATACTATAGTGAGGCAAAAAAATGTCAACTAACGTAATAGTATAGTAAGGCATTAAATTTCAAAAAACGTCATAGTATAGTGAGGCAAAAAAATCTCAAAAAACGTCATAGCATAGTAATGCAAAAATCATCATACTATAGTGAGGCATAAAAATGTCAAAAAAACGTCATAGTATAGTAAGGCATAAAAAATGTCAAAAAACATTATAGTATAATCAGGCATAAAAACTTCATACTACATTAAGGTATAAAAATTTTAAAAAATGTCACAGTACAGTGAGGTAAAAAAAAAAGCCAAAATACATCATAGTATCGTAAGGCATAAAAACATCATAGGATAGTGAGGCATAAAAGTGTAAAAAAACGTCATAGTATAGTAAGGCAAACACACTCAATTGCTGTGTGCAGGTTGCCATTCATTCTTCTTTATAAAGGTCGTGGAGAGAAAGAAAGGGGGGCTCTGATGGACACAAAAGTGTAACTGGGATGAATAATCCACATGGTGTTTCATTGATAAGCATTTACATGAAATTACATGTTATTGCCCTCATACATGTCTCAAGTCATGTAACGAAGAATGAATCATGAATAATAATAAAGCTTTCAAACAAAGTGCAGATTGTGGAATCATTGAAATATTTTCAAAGACACAATAATATAATGTAATAATCTAGGAGCCATCTATTAGTTGTGTGTATTTATGGTTGTTTATATGTGTAGTCTTGGTCAAGCCATATCATGGATGGTAGTGCATTGTAATGGGACAGGTGGAGTCTGTATGTGGTACAGATCCAACAGACTACCTCATGATGAATGGGTGACGGGGAGATGTCACAGTTTTTACTGCTGTCATCAGGGACACAAAAGCTAAGCCAGCCATCACACCGTCTCATTTCTTAGTTGCAACATAAAAGTAATTTGCAAGTGCGTCAAAAACAAGGCTTTCTCCCACACCCAGCCAAATGGCTTGTTTCTGGTCAGGATAGTTGCTACAAATACAATAGTAGAAAGACTGTAAAGAGACTACACTCTTTAACACTCTAACCAATAACTGGACCACAG
>NW_019446439.1:0-1501 GCF_002814215.2 Seriola lalandi dorsalis
GTGTGGTGTAGTGTAGTGTAGTGTAGTGTGGTGTAGTGTAGTGTGGTGTGGTGTGGTGTAGTGTAGTGTAGTGTGGTGTAGTGTAGTGTAGTGTAGTGTGGTGTAGTGTAGTGTAGTGTAGTGTAGTGTGGTGTAGTGTAGTGTAGTGTAGTGTGGTGTAGTGTAGTGTGGTGTGGTGTGGTGTAGTGTAGTGTAGTGTGGTGTAGTGTAGTGTAGTGTAGTGTGGTGTAGTGTAGTGTAGTGTAGTGTAGTGTGGTGTAGTGTAGTGTAGTGTAGTGTGGTGTAGTGTAGTGTGGTGTGGTGTGGTGTAGTGTAGTGTAGTGTGGTGTAGTGTAGTGTAGTGTAGTGTGGTGTAGTGTAGTGTAGTGTAGTGTAGTGTGGTGTAGTGTAGTGTAGTGTAGTGTGGTGTAGTGTGGTGTTGGACATGTTCATGTTTTGACTTGTTAGGCTTTTGGTTCAAACCAGTATTTCTTACAGACAGCTTGAGACTTACTGATGATCAGCTTCATAAGATATTTCTTCAGTTGAGATTGGTTTCACTTACATATGTGTTCTCCGGTAAAAGAGTATGAATGCCAGTGGGCACATGGTTTATGCTGATCGTGTCCTGAAGTATGCTGAACAGCGTAATACTCAATTCAAATTAACATTGGCAAAACACATTACAAAAGATCATGCTGTGTCCTTCATGGACAGCGTTGCCTTCCTTCAAAACATTGTTTGTTAA
Organism: Seriola lalandi dorsalis; assembly: GCF_002814215.2. Classification (NCBI taxonomy): domain Eukaryota; kingdom Metazoa; phylum Chordata; class Actinopteri; order Carangiformes; family Carangidae; genus Seriola; species Seriola lalandi. The sequence goes on from NW_019446439.1 coordinate 728, forward strand.
TGCATAAAGTGTTATGAATGTGGCTCAGCTCGCTTTGAATGTCACATTCTGACTCATCAAATGAGCACAGATCCGACAAACAATTTTGAATGCAGACAACCATCAAAAAGGGGAAGAAAAAAGAAATTCTGTGTGATGCTGAAACAATTAATTACTTGACTGAAAATGGCTTTTGCTGCTTCCAACTTCTTCAGTTTTCGCATTTGCTGCTTTACTCCTTTTTCCATCATCGTAAATGATCTTTGGGTTTGGGTTTTGTACGGTTGCACAGATAAACAAGTCATTTTCAGATGCTCATTTGGGCTCTGACATTTCTGACATTTTATAAACCAATGATTGATTTATGAAACAAGCAAAAATACCCATCAATAGATGATTGATAATCTAAATAATCTGTAGTTGCACCTCTAGCACTATGCAATCTTTTATGTAATTGCACATCAGCTAACCTGAGCAGTGTGTCATCATCAGACAAGTACTTTATAAACCTGTCTCACAAACAACACGGTCTGAACAAATAGACTTTCTTTAATGACTGACATTTGCTGTGTGAAGAGGAGTTTTCATGCAGGAAAAATACCAGATGTTGCAGACTGAGTGAATCTTTACACCAGAGGCTTTTTGAACGGATGAATGCGCGTCAGCAGCTCGTAATGGGTTTGTGGAGCAACACTTCCAATAGAAGCGGATGCAAATGGTCATTGGAGCTGTTTTACCAACCATATAGGACCTTGAGCAAAAGGCAGAAGAAGCAAGTTCCCCTCAGGCCGTTCG
>NW_019446440.1:0-1517 GCF_002814215.2 Seriola lalandi dorsalis
AGTGGTAGTGGTGATGGTGGTGTCTTCTCTCGGCCTGAGCAGCAGGCAGAGGGAGGTCGGCGCTGGCCAGAAGGCCAACACAGAACTGGGCCAGGCTGCGAACCAGCAGCGAGGGTAAGCCTGAGTCCAGCAGCTGCTCTATAGCCCCCGGAGACTGAGAGGCAGCGGCCAGCGTGGTCAGCTGGGACTCAGACAGATTAGTGGGGGATCTCGCGTGCTTGGAGTCATCTGTAAGTCCTGAGGCGTTTGTGTTGGCATCATGCTGCTTTTTGCCGTCATCAGTCATGGAGAGGCGGCAGTGTTGGGCTTGGGAGTGGCTGGCGCTGGGCGCTGAGACGATCCCCATCCAGGACATGAGCAGGGAGAAGTAGCTGGGGTGGATGTGACACATGGAGCACAGCAGGCTGTCCACGGCTTTCTTCAACACGATGTTGCACGGCAACGACATGGACCAGTTATACAGCAGCCTGGGGGAAAAGTTAAGGAAATCAATAATCAATCAGGAATCTATGTTGTCTGCCTTCAACGGGCTGCATTATCAAAGTTATATAGTCTGTGCATATCAAGACATCTTCACAATAACTAAGATATTACAACTTAATTCGTTAATTACGAAGAAGTTATTTATGCTATAGTCATTTACATTCATTATTCAACAAATATTTATTTTTAATTAAGATAGAAAGAAAAATTCAAAATAAAGATAAAATTAAAGATATACACTGCTCTCAGTGAACCCTGATCTTTCCTCCATCACCAAAGTCTTGGAACAAGACCTTCAGTTGACTCTATTAAAAATATCTTACCTAATGAATGATGGGAAAATAAGGGGAAAAAAAATACAGAAACACTCCACAAAGGACTAGCTCCCTCCTTGAGGGTCTGGGAGTGGACCAGGTTTGGTCAGGAGCATGACCAGTGCAGAGGACAGCCCAGTATTTCTGTACAACATTCAAACCAAACCATCATAACCCACCTCCCCACCTACGTCACTGGACCATAAGAAAACAAACTTACACCTCCCAGTAGTGCACACTTCTTTCGCTGATGGATAGTCCTGACTCCTCAACTCCCCCTACCAAGTACCTGCTATCTACTCAGATCCTAAGAAGGTCTTTCTTGTCTTCTTTTCTCTCTGCCCCTCAATAACTCCCAATAAGTCAAGATATTATAACAATATGCTATGTCATGTTATACCACACCCTGTCTTTGTCTTGTCTCGCCAAATAAAAAAATAAAAAAGACATGAGACCAACATGTAAAAATGCCATCATATTTACAAGGTATTGGACTGAAATAGGAGACACAGGACATATAACATAATATAACATGTATCAACTAAATCATAACTTAACTATTACTTGTACATGTATGTGCATGTACATACATGTGCCTGTATGTATGATGTTAATATGGGAGAAAGACTCTTACTCAAAGAGCTCTCTGTTGAGCAGTGCAGGGAGGTCGTAGTCGACAGGCAGCTCATAGCTGTGCCACAGGATGGCTGCCACACAGTG
>NW_019446441.1:0-2097 GCF_002814215.2 Seriola lalandi dorsalis
GCCGCTTCAGTGAGAGTGAGATGAGAAGCTTGCATTGTCGTCATTGTTCTACATGAGCATGCAGTTGCTTGGACACATCTGACCATTGGTTCAGAACTATAATTGAATCTTTTTGTAAAATAACCCCAAATGACCTGAACTTGTAAATGGTTAGATTAAATAAAATTATAAAGAGAAGCGTCATTCATTCATATTAAGTGATCAAAGTGATTATGCTACTGAATACAATTGCAAGCAGCTAATTTGAAGTTTCCCAGGCATGAGGTTACAGCTAAACAAGGTTGTATAGTACTGATTAAAAACAAGGCAAACAAATCAAATCACAGCCAGTATTATTCTCTTAATCAAAATTGTAAATTGGTTGCAGTAACCCAAAATAATACTGATTAGTGATGGCACCTTGAAACAAGCTATTTGTCATTTGTAATCTGAATTTTTTGTGAAAATGACTCACTTACTGTCTTAATGAATATCACTGCTCATTGTAGACAAGGGGTCAGCAATTAGCTTCAGCTAAGGTACAGTTTTGTCAGCATTACTCACTGAAACCCAGTGAAGTTTACTTTGGAGACGAAAGGCCCACTCTGCATGTTTTTGAATTAATGTGGCTGTGTATATTATTTTTATATGTGCTGAAGTAATGTAAACAACTAGATTTATCACGGTCGATATTTGAAATCTTCTGGCCGTAGCTTGAGTGCAAATGTGACCTGACCTGTGGTAGTGACCCTGCCAAGACTTATAGCCCTTGCGCAAAACCCAGAGGAATGTCATATTATCTGTCAAATCAGTTCATTAGGCCTCTTATAATTTAAGGTTGCAGAATGTACAGACACTATTTTGATACCTTTATTTGCCAGTGCTAGGGAGCTGTGGTTTGTTTTCACCAAAACACACCAACAACTTGCTGTTACAAATTATTTAATCTTCATCTGTTTTGGTGAGATACAAAAGTGAATAAGCACATTTCCCAAAAAGTCAAACTATACCTTTAATTTCAAATATGTTGCATGGTTATATTTATTACAGTGTCATTTAAAACATTTAATATTACAAAGGGAAACAAAATTCAACCTGAAAAGTGTCTTTGTCCTTTAAATACAGTTATAAAGCCATCCCCAAAAGTGTGCGTGTGTTTAAACATAAAATCATCAGGTGACAGAAAATGAATGAATGAAGTGCTGCAGCTAATCCACTGTTTTGCACAGTACAGCAGAACCAAAGGAGTATGACAAGATTCAAACTGTACTGGACTGTAGTATTTAACATTAGATGACAGAAAAGAGAGCAACTGTATTGCCAGAATTTAGAGGGAAAATGCAGCTGTAGTTAAGTATGAGATTATCTGGATGCTGACAATACTTGCCTACACTTTATCCTCCAAAATACCTCCTGATTCTTTCAGATGACTTCTTCAGACATCGGTCTAAATGAGGGAATACCTTTGTGCATCAAGCTGGCTTGTTAAAACATGGCGACCTGGCAGACGCAGGACTGTATGCTCACACAAGTGTGACTAATGACTTGGCCCAGACACGATTCCTTTTGTTCTCTCTTCTTTTCTTCTTTTCGTCGCTTCTTTCTCTCCTGACCATCCTTCAGTCCGTGCTTTAGGTTGGGCTTTGAATTTGGTTGTTAAAACAAAGATGGGCAGCATGGTCAGCTGAGTATGAGTAACTTCCCTCTGATTCATGACTTCATATATTCCAAATAATTAGTCAATTACAGTAAATTATAAATGTTTAGGGCCCACTGCAATTAGTTCACCTCTCTCTTTTCCTGTCTGACTGGAGTCTCTTCTCTTTCCTCTTCTTCTCTTTCCCCCATGCTCCTCTTCCTCTCTCCCTTCAGCCATCTCTCTGTCTCTAGTCCCCCCCCTCTTCCTCCCTTCTCCTGTCTGGCTCTTCATCTCCCTTTCTTTTTTCTCCTCTCTGTCTTTCTCTCACCCATTCCATCCCTCCCTCTTTCGCTCTGTCCTAGTTCTCTTGGTCTCATGGTGAAGCTTTGTCTAATTACCATGCTAGCGTTTAATTGGAACAGTGTACACAAACACACGGATTGACTGAATACCCCTTACATGCAGACACATGACAATGT
>NW_019446442.1:0-1519 GCF_002814215.2 Seriola lalandi dorsalis
CGGGTGCTGTTTGTTGCTGGTGTGAAAGCAAAGGAGACGGACCACCAAGTCCTGCGGGCAGAGGAAACTTTCTCTGAGCAATTGAAATCAATGATATTGTTGGAAATCAGGAGTAAATGAAAAAATTGTTCATCTAAATTTTGTGGGAAGCGGCTGCACCTGTTGCATCATGATCCTCCTGCAAGATTCACAATATTTTTTCGGTGTGATTTTCTTGCTGAACCAGTTCATGCATAGATGTAGTCAATAAAACCACAGCATTACAGTTACATTTAATTAAATTAGTTGAATGACACTTTCTAATGCCCCCACAACATATTAAATCCCAGCTTGTCGGCACCACATGGCGTCACATTGGCCAAACAACATGTCGGCATCAGGATAACTTCACTGGCAGAGCTGTCACTCCTCATGTCTAGACCTTCAGATCAATTTGTCTTCTGTTGAGACAAATTACAACAGGAAACTTTAAAGAATATTATAGGAAACCACTGCAAGCTTGAAATAATTAAATCGAAAGAAATCATAGGTAACAGTTTTCACTTTAATTGATGGTGACGTGAAAGAATTAGAATCAGGTTTATTGCCAAGTAGGTTTTCACATAAAATGAATTATAATAACAATAAACATAGTAAGAAGAAAAAATGTAAAGAAAGATAAAGTGAAAGCAAATTCTGAAAATCAGGTGTCACACAGAGAGCCCTGACATCAGGGATCTGTGGGGGCCGTACCGTCTGTTGCAGGACTTTGTGTTCTTCTGGTCTTGGTAGTTCAGGCTCTGGCTGTGTGTTTACTGAAGAATGAGTTTGAGACCAATCAGTCGCCTCCCTGAAGGTATTGCGTGATGGAATTTAACATCTAAAGTGCCAAAACAATTTGAACAGCAATGGGTTCCCTCTGTAGGGTGGCTGGGCTCAGCCTTAGAGATAGGGTGAGAAGCTCGGACATCCGGAGGGAGAGTAGAGCCAATTGAGGTGGATGATCAGAAGCGCCTTCCTTTGGAGGTTCTCTGGGCACATGCAACTGGGAGGAGACCCCAGGGTGGACCCAGAACTCACTGGATGGATTACATATCCCATCTGGCCTGGGAACGTCTCGGGATCCCCTGGAGGAGCTGTGCTGTATATCTTTAATGATAAAAACACCATTGTGCATATAAACACATTCAGCGTTCAGACACACACACACACACACACACACACACACACTAGATGGAAAAAAAAAGTTGTGGCACATTTTCCTGTCTTCGCTCTTCAAACACAAGTGAGATCGATGCTGTTCAATATTGACTGTAGAAAATCAATGATGACATCACGCTGTCCTCCCCCGTGCACTCTGACTCTCTGAGCCATTTATCATATTGATGAATCTCATCGTCTGATTCCCCTTAAAAACAAGTGAAAATATTCTAAATAGTTTTAGGTAATTCCCAGTGCAACAGTACAGTTGATTCTGACGTTGATTTACTGCTTTACTGTTGTTTTGTTAAATCTTTAAACAACTTTTCTGCCTAAATTC
>NW_019446443.1:0-1324 GCF_002814215.2 Seriola lalandi dorsalis
TATTGGCAAGACGCATCACCCTCTACTGATGTATTCCTTTTCTTTATCTCTTGCTATCTCTGCCTCAGCTCCTGTCTCCCCTTATATTAAGTGACGCCTTGTTATAAACAGCCCATCAGTGAGCTGTCCATCCGTAGCCGGCTGTGGACTGACATTTATTAAGAGTCAGCTTTGCCTGCAGTCTCCCTACATCTCTCTGCATCCCCACATGAATACAGAGAACCAATTAGAGGAGGAACAGGGCATACGTCTACAAACTCGAACAGGCTAGGCCACAAACACAAACAAGCACACAGCAGACAGACGAATGGATGGATGAAATGAGAGAAGGAGACAGAAAGAGAAAGAGAGGAGAGGAGAGGTTTTAAATATACCCCACTAGTAATTTAGCTAGAAGATGCTACTTTGGGGAACACAGTGTTAACCGTAAACTTTTGATGAAATGGGAGCTACCTACTGTGCTTAATGGGTGCTGTAACAAAGGAAGGAGTCAATAAGGTTGTTGTGAATAAAAGTCACATAACCAACTTGCTAAATAAACACGCAGCACCTTTATTCAAGACATTAAACACACAGAGACACCCTGCACAGTCAAATCGTGCAACAAACTCTCATTCAATGATGAGGCTTGACATTTATGAGCAGCAGGAGGCAGCTACCGGGGCTAAACAAATAACATCCTCGACGGTGGGCTGAATAGGACGACAGCTATTTTGCCTATTGGTTTTGTCTCACATGGATGAGGTCACCAATGTCCTGTCTATGCACTTTGTTCATTATTTGTTTGCATGTGTGCGCAGTCCATCCACCTCCCCAATCAGAATCCACCACATCCTGTGTTGTGGTTAGGAACAATGGGAACATGACTAGGCTTCCACATCCGCCTCTCAAATCTTCACACGCTATGCAGCAAGACGCAGTATGACACTTGGGGATGATGATGGTCAACATGTGAAGAATCCATTCCTATATTAATCACTATGAGGGGACGGGAAGACAGGAAGACTCAGAAAGAAAGGAGCCCCTTTTAGGTATGAAATCTCAACCTCAAGCTGGTTTCCTCTGTCTGTTATAGTAATTGTAAAATGACTTAAGACAGAACTGTTATTAATAGAGCTAAAATGTTTGCATGGTATGTGGCCTCTGGCATACGGGACTACAGTAAGCACAAGGTGAGAGACTGTTTACCAAAACATGCCACTCAACTGTCACGTTATGTCGCCCTCGATGAGGAAGGAGTTCTCTATTATGGGCACTAGTGCAATTTCCAGTCATTTTTACAAAGTAGCTTGCCTTGCTAAAGTCTCCCTTGAGAGTCATACAT
>NW_019446444.1:0-1537 GCF_002814215.2 Seriola lalandi dorsalis
TTTATAAGGTTTACTGCAACAAAGCCTTACTGGTCAGCGCTCTCTGTCTTTGTATTTCTTTAGGTGATAGTGCAGCGGTGCCTTGCAGCTCGTAGCCTGACCCATGTGAAGGCCGGCTGCATCATGTGCGGCTACCTCAAACTGTTGCCTATGTTCCTCATGGTGTTCCCCGGCATGATCAGCAGGGCCCTCTACCCCGGTCTGTGGCTTCCTCTTCATCCCACTTGAAAAAGAAACATCTCAAAGTACAATATAATAACTGCAGGAGATACCACTGTGGTAAAAGTGTTATCAGAGGTGTGTGTGTGTGTGTGTGTTTCTATTCACCTGTAGATGAGGTTGGCTGTGTCGTCCCTGAAGTGTGTAAGAGGGTGTGTGGCACTGAGGTGGGCTGCTCCAACATTGCGTATCCTAAACTGGTGGTTTCAATCATGCCCAGTGGTGAGGAACACATGACAAGTATTGACTACCTTTAAAGAAAAGGAGAAGTCTTAACTTATGTTTCTCATCCGTTTCCCCTCTCTCCGCCTTTTTTCCAACTTCCTCTGCTCGACTCTCCGTCCCCTTCTTCTTCTTCTCCCACCCACCTTCCCTCGTGCTGTCTCTCTGTGCAGGATTGCGAGGTCTGATGCTGGCTGTGATGTTAGCTGCTCTCATGTCCTCCTTGGCCTCCATCTTTAACAGCAGCAGCACTCTGTTCACCATGGACATCTGGACTCGCATCAGACCACAGGCCACGGAGCGTGAGCTCATTATTGTGGGCAGGTAAATGGACGCCGTCGTGGTAAACAGAATCTACCTTGGACTTCTCAACATTTTGAATCCTTTGCATTTCTCTATGTCTGTCCCCTCTTCTCACGTAGAACTAGCTGCCTCTTGTGCTAATGCAAATGTAACTTGACTGGAGAGGTTTATATAAGCTCCCAGAAATTTCATGATGCATTGTTGTGACCCACAAGGTCTTCATCAGCGAAAAATCCATGTAAACTGATCATATGACGCAAAAACACCCAACATCCACGCACAATTTACTATGCAGCTAAAAAAACATCTTTACACTGATATGGTTTGGGTTAAAGTTCGACTAATTTGGCTTTTTTAAGGACTATTTTTTTTAGATACCAATAGCTAATAGTTTGTGCCATTGAATATTTCAAAATTTGGATATTTGGTGATCGAAACTGTTCCCAATTTCTTCCTCTATTATTAATGAGACATCCTCTCCTGTAGAGTGTGGGTGCTGTGCATCGTAGCCATCAGTATCTGTTGGATCCCGGTCGTCCAGGCGGCTCAGAGCGGTCAGCTGTTTGATTACATCCAGTCAATCTCAAGCTATCTGGCCCCCCCTATCGCCTCAGTCTTCCTGCTGGCTGTGTTTGTTAAGAGGGTCAATGAGATGGTGAGATGTCATCTGCATACATGGTTACACATGGATATATTACGATGAAACACCGTGTGAAATCCTTCTCACACAACATTTAATATTTTTCTCTGCCTTCACCTCAGGGTGCTTTCTGGGGCCTGATTGGTGGTCTGG
>NW_019446445.1:0-1611 GCF_002814215.2 Seriola lalandi dorsalis
GACATCTTTTCCCAAAAAGAAATGTTGATTTCTACATTATTTCTTAAATTCACCTTTTGAAGGATACCTGCATATAACATAAAAAAGTGTTTTATATCAGTGTTCAGAACAGTCTCAGCTGTTTCTATGACAACGCCCCTCACTGTGCAAACACATCATTCGGCCCAAATGCTGAAAAACTGAAGCCTAGTTTTTGAAAGTCTTCAAACGTTTTGTGAAAACAAACTTTACTGATGTGGATGAATTGTTCTGGAGCTTCAGATGTGTTCACCAAAGTCTAAAGCTTCATAAAAATAGTTCAATATGTGAGTAAAATAGTAGATAAATGGATAACAAATGCTTAGAAGTCGTAGTTGTTGTCTGTCTCTCAAACCAGATCTTAGAGGCTGAGAGTCACGTCTGATCTCATGAGAACATGTGAGAGAAAGTGGAGAGTCCACAGATTCTAACAACATATTTCCACGCTGTGTTATTGCAAAGATATTAATAGAAACATCCGTCAACCTCAGAGGGTTAAGGCCTTTCAAGGCCTGCAGAAACTCTGCAAAAACTACTTGAGTCTGGACCCAGTTCCACCTCCAGCTCCTTTAAACTGGAACCTGCTGTCGACCCTTTACTTGAACCATGATGAGTGACTGTTGTTGTGTTTCTCAGGACATCAACTCCGTGTACCAGATCTTCCCTGACGAGGTTCTGGGCTCAGGACAGTTCGGCATCGTCTACGGAGGTGAAAGATATCAATGAAAACCAATAGAGATGATAAGACCAGTGATGTTTGGGCAAGAGACAGATCATGGACGGATGAATGAATGGATGGATTAACCAATTAAAAAAATGACTGATTCAAGGTCCTCACATTCATTTTACACAGAGAAAAACAATGGCAGTTTTTCTGAAATCACAAACAAAAAACACTTTAAAACTAATGTAACTTCATCTTTCTACAGAAGCTCTGAGAGGCAGGTGTTTCGCTGTTTTGGTTCTTGCTTAAACTCGAGTCACTTTTCAAACAAATGTTCACTGGTTTCATCATTTTCATTTTTCTCATGTAAAACCAAATTTAATATTTTAAGGTTTTGAGCTGTTGATCAGACAAACCAGATATCACCTGGGGCTGTGGGAGCTGGGATCAAGATTTCTCTGCAGCGTTTTCCATCAGAGCGTCTGATCGATTGGAAGAGAAAATAACCGTCAGATTAAAAAAGGAAAATAATCAGTAGCTGCAGAAAAAAACACACGAAAGAAATATGGAAAATATCTCAGGAACCAAAAGAGGATGTGTGCAGGGGAATGGTTGTGTGCATAAGGGTAAGAAATGATGAATAAACCACATTTGACTGAAGGGCCGTCACATGACTTTACCTCTTGTTGTTTATTTTATATGAAAAAAAAAAACCTTTCAGGGCTTCTGTATATTTCAGACTTTGTACCTGAAATGAAATGAAATCTGCAGGAAGTAAAGTCTAATGTGGACAAGTACAGTCTGTATAAAGGGGAAAAAGTATTCTGTAAAAGTCTTAATATTTGTCTTTAGTATGACTTTTTCTTGATATTCTGACGTTTTTTATGTTCATGCTGCCTGTTTTTGTGTGTGTGTGTGTGTGTGTGTGT
>NW_019446446.1:0-1365 GCF_002814215.2 Seriola lalandi dorsalis
TTCCAAATAAGAACCTAGTGGTGTTAGGTAACCTTATGACTTTTGTTTTATAACCACATCTGTGTTGTGTATGTGTAATCTTTCCTATTATTAGATGTATTAATGGTAGAATCCACGAGTGACGATGGAGTATACTATATACTGACCTAGATTTAGTAAACAAAACATTTTAATATCCTGAACACAAAAGCAGCATAAAGGTGCATTTAAACAAATTGTTGAAGGATATTATCTTCAATAAGACATTCATCAGATAAGGTTCTTTACATTGTTAAACTTTACTTAAAGTGACCATATTTTCAAACCCACAAACCAGGACCATTAAGTTTACCGCGCGCCCATGAAGTAGCACCGTAAGGCGTTTTTAATCAGGATGGGGGGCAATAATTTCAGTGCTTAGCACACCTAGCACACCTTTCTACACCATGGATGCCATGAAACAGAATTTCCGTTGCCGTGTACGCACATACAGACCAATCAGTGTTGAACTCAGACGCATGGTGCACTGTTTGTTTTTATATTGGGTTCGGTAATAATGAGCAGGACAGAACATGATAAACGTCTACGTCAGCACTGAACACAAGCAGAATATCACAATTATTATATTAATTGTCGGGACTCCGGACACCCAGTTTGAAATCACCATAACTTTACTTGTTTTTCTATGAACTATTCTATGATGCTTTGAGCTAAATGCTAATGTCAAAATGCTAACACGCGGACTATGAAAATGCTAACATTCTGATGTTTTGCAGGTCATCATCTCAGTTTAGCCTGTTGCCATGCTAACATTCGCCAAGTAGCGCTTACATAAAGTACAGCTGCGTCATATGGGAATATCATTAGCTTTGCAGGTATTTGGTGATCAACCAAAGAACGGACAAACTGAAATGTGATATAATGTGATAGCTTAGCATACTGTGATTTGAAACTTATAACTTTGGCCTCTTCAGGGTTTATTCTGTTACTATTTTTAACATCTTCTCTCCAGGATCATTTTGGTTTTGTCATGACAGTGTGAGTGAAAATGTCGAATATCTAATTAAAGAAAGGTGGGCTGTGTTTTTCGGTACTCTTGATGCTGTTTCTGTGTTGCTGTTAATTTTGGACAGTGAGTGTTCCCATTCAGACGCGCAGATGAAGTGAAACTAACACGTCTTTTTTTAGGAGTGAACCTCCTGTCCTGCGTGGTTATGGAGGTCTCAGTTTTAAGACCTTTGGCTGCATTTCACTCAGAGGTTAAATCACTTTCAGCCTGGACGGTAGGAAGTTACATATTCACTCTAGGATAAGTGTGTGTGTGTGTGTGTGTGTGTGTGTGTGTGTGTGTGTGTGCCGTGACAGATGAGACAGCACAAGTGTTAG
>NW_019446447.1:0-2138 GCF_002814215.2 Seriola lalandi dorsalis
ATGACTTTCGTCAGAACGGGCACGCGGACGGACGCTTGTCAGTCGGGCCAGTCGTTTGCAACACCGGTTACCATGGAGACCGTGGAGAAGAGCGGGTTAACACAGAATTCCAGGTCAGTGACATCACTGTTCCTTCCACAGGAACATTTTTTTCTTCTTCTTCATGGAGCTGTGAAACCAGAGACTGAGCATGTCTTTCACACGCTGCTCGGACGGAGACAAGAAAGGCTTCATTGTACAGGAGGAAACGCTGGATGGCTCATTCACTGATATAACTCCAACCACTTCCTGTGACAGGCGGGCGTGGCTCCAAATTTCATTTATTAGAAACATGACCTAAGTGTCTTTCTCGATAATTTTATTTGCATGGATGTTTAGCTCCTTGACTCCTCTGATAGAACATCACATTAAAGAGGAAATGGAGTTGAAAGATGCCTGGAAGGCAGCAAAATAGTCTGTATTCTGAGTTTAAAACCGAACACAACACAAAAATGTAGTTGAAAGAAGATAACGGGAGTTAAGTGTTTATTAAAATATTTCTTAGCAATTATAATTTCTGCTATGAAGCACTCATAACTGGTGTATGAAAAGTTAATAAATGATTCACATATCTGTAATTATATTTAAAGGAACAGTTCAATATTCTGGGAAATAAGCTTATTCCCTTTCTTGTAGAGAATTAGATGACCTCTGATTTATTCTAACATGAAATAAAAGAAATAAATTAACAAAAAGAAAAATAATATATACATATAGGCCTGTGTTTATATTGGGCCCATAAAACTTTGGCTCCCCAATGACAACAACTTGCTGACCTCTGCTGTACAGCCTGCAGCTGGTTAGCTAAGCTTAGCATGAAGAAGAGATCAAATGAATAGGTGTACTACCCACAATGTCAAACTATTCCTTTAATAATATATGGTTATACACAATCTTACACTGTTTTATAAAACATTTGATCTTTAACAGCTTATACACCTAAAATAATCATTCACAGGTGAAAGGTGTTGCTTGAAGTACACAACTCTATATGAATGAATGTTGCTCCATTACTGCTGGTTGTAAATAAAAAAACTGTTTGCTATCACATTTGTTGTGTTGATTTTATAATGTGATGACATGTCAGTGTTACAGCTATTCCTGCAAGTGGCAAAAAAAAAAAAAAAAAAATCAATTTATATAAGTTAAACAAAAACTCCAGGTCCACTTATTATTGGATAGAATTTTTTATAAATAAATACTTTATTGATAAATATGAGTAAAATTTACAAATAAAATAAATAGATACATAACAATTCATGTTCCTAAAAAATACAAATCATTCATAAACTACTACAAGTGCTTCACAGTTGCAGCTGTAATTGTTGACTAATACATTGCTAATCACCTAAAATTATACCTGTTTACACATAAGTTATAGTGTGATATAAAACATTAATTAATTGTTTATTTACTGCTTATGAATGTGAAAGAGCTGAGTTACCAGAGAATTAGAGAGGAAGGAAATCTTGGATGTTACCGGGGTCTATTAGAGCCCCTCCCAGGTGTCCCTCACAGAGGCAGGAGGGGCTTTGTCCCCAAGGCTCCAGGTTCAGAGAGACATCCTAGAGACTCTGTCAAACAGCAGCTGGCGAGACGCCTGGTCTCACCCTCAGAAATGGGCGTCGTCTGGACAGGCTCTCTGCCTACTCCCAGAGTCAGACACCTAAACAACACACACACACACACAAATAGCTATATAAACACACCCTCAAGCCTTCTAAACACTTCCACTCTTTAATGCATTCTCAAGCACACACCAGAACACACATAACACACCTCTGCCGACACTGAAATGCACAGACAAAGAGACACACAAGGCCACAATGAGGTGTATTTACACTCTGACGCAGGTGCTCTGACTAGTGTTTGCATTAATGGGAAGGTGTTTGGCACCTTTGATAAGGACAGTTAGTCGATCATTGCCATGTAGCCCAGTGTTCACCTCTGGCTGTCATGCAAGTGTCCAAAAGAGACGTTCTCCTGACCTCTAGTGCTGTAGTTAAAGAACCAAGAGTTGATGCTGCAGAAACACGGCGCGAGTTTTATTCCTTTTAAACACTGTTTTCAAGTCATGTCGTGTAAAAGCATCGTTTATA
>NW_019446448.1:0-1323 GCF_002814215.2 Seriola lalandi dorsalis
GCTCTACAACCTTTACAACATCTCACTGCCCTGAACAGAGCTCAACTGTCCAATGAATCCTCAAATGAGAAAATGCATTTCACATTGACTGACTGGATGTTGAAGCACTAGTGAAAAGACCTAATGTCTGAAAATCTGGGATCCTTTATGCTGTGAAGTCAAAGAGCTTTAGTTGTATTAGTTAAAGAATAGCCCTCAGTAGATAGCACAAAGGTCAAATAATCCTACACATTCTGTCTGATCCAAATTGTACATAGATCATAGATCTCAAACCATAAATATGTCAGATGTTCTACATCAAGGTCCATAGATTATTTCAGGAGAAATGAATGTGGAAAAAATTACCTTTCTCGCAATGTTAAGGAAAGTGGTTAAAAATTCCTCCAAGCTATGCTCTTTTTACCAGATCAGCACCAAAATGTTATGGGTTCTTCCCTGGTGTGTGCCTATCCCTCCACCAAGTTTGGTGCAAAGCGGTTCAGTACCTTTTATGTAATCCTGTTGACAAATAAACGAACAGAGACAGGTGAAAACATAACCTCCTTGGCAGAGATAATAACAGGAATGATAAAAATAAGGGAGGATATTGTTCAACAGATAATGTTCAAAAGATAATAGCACTAACACTAACACATTTTTTCATTTTTAATGAATGTACCAATTACCTTTTTAATTATCTGATTAATTGCTAAGTCTGAAAATGTCAGAAAAAAAAAAGTTTAATTTTTATTCAACAACTTCCCTCAAGTTGACAAATTCAAATTAAATTAGGATATCTTCAAATTTAAGCAGCTGAAATCAATCAAAATTCAGCTCGATTAGGTATTACCATGGAAAATGCTAAAATGAAAATACATAAAACAACAAAATGTACATTTGGAAATCCATAATGTGATTATCTGACCAAAATAAGTCCTTTTCAATAACCATGTTAAGTCAACAAACACATTAAGATCTTTTAGTACTAAAACAAAGTAAAAAATCTTTCTTGCCGTCCCTGTCCCATTTCATTGTGTTTTATCTCTATCAGGGAACAAAAAGAACATGAACGCTCTGTATGCTTATAAAATTCACAGAGCAAAATAACATAAATGACATAATTACTGCCCTAACATATTTATATATAGTTTTGGACGTGAAATGATGAGTTGATTAATAGCTAGGTTGAAAAACATGGACTGATTACTATCTTACTCTGATTCTTAACAATTACTCAGTTCTGTAAAATGTATGTATATAGAATAAGAACTGTATGAATATTTATAATTTAAGCATACAGCCTCTAAAAATGCTCAATCCATATCCAAAATAACTTTTTCTGTG
>NW_019446449.1:0-1664 GCF_002814215.2 Seriola lalandi dorsalis
AAAACCCCCCCCCCCCCCCCGCTAAAAATAAGTCACCCAAGCATGTTTTGGTAAGGATTTCATATGCTACCTTCCCCTTATTCACACTCAATTTGAAGCCTATATGAAGACAAAAGCCCAGCCAGCTTAATGACTACAACAGTAGGAGAAAAAAACAGATTATGAGGGGAAGACTATCTGTGCACTTCACTGAACCTTTTGTTGGAAATGTTTAATCCTCAGAAGCTCCGAAAGAGCTGCTTTAGCTTTCCCACAAGTACTTCTGTGTAAGGTGTGACTCTCACAAGGACTGAAAACACAGCGATGACCAGCCAAGAAAAAGTCCAGGTGGGAGAAGTGGAGCAGTGCTGCCTGCACCCTGTTCCCCCAGTTAATTACCCACGTGCCCTTGGGCAAGACTACTGCTCTAGTTGTAGGCTGTAGTGTACTGGTTTAATACTGGATGGCTTCCAGGTGCAGATGTCAGAGTCAGGTCAACACTCCCTCTTAAATCTTCCAGTTGGGCTCGAGTATCTCCACACACACACCTCAGGTCATGATGTCTTACTCTACACACAGTCTATTTTAAGATTCACAGACATCTTTCTGGGTCTAAGAATCAAACGTGCACTCTGTAGAGTCTGGCTGTTCTGACAGAGATTTGCAGCAGCAAATGTGTCTCCTGGCATACAGTGGATTTGACTTCCAGCAGAAATAAACAATGTGTTAAGGCTGCTGATTGCTTTTTCTAGTTATTCCAGGAGCTGTCATATGCACTTCAGGGATGGCAAATTCCTAAATTCTGTTAAGCCACTTTTCCAGCAGTTTAGTGTGCATACATAGAAAGGAACTATACATGAAGAAACAAGGGAGAAACACATGATTATTTACACATGGTTGATTGTCATATGATGGTCACATATGTATCATTCCACTCAACACAAGCTGGACTCTTAACTATGACTCGGTTACTCAGGATGACTTACAACCTCAGAGGTAGAAACTTATTCTACTGCGTTGGAAACTTTACCTCTGATTTCCACACAACGTAAGCGTGAGAGCTGGACGGCTGCACTTTCCTCTGGAGCCACCTCCGCGGGGAGAACAGCGTACCGGTGCTCCCGGACGGCGCAGCGCCGGGTCCCCTCACCAGAAACGGTAAATCCCCGGCGGTATTCCTTTTAGCACACTTCACTGTATCATAGTCAAAGTGGAAGTTGGAGGATGGAGAAACATCCAATGGTATGGAAGGAGAAGAGAGGGACGGGGTTATGGGCTCCTTTAGTGTCGGAATCTTAGTGCGTAAAGCTGGTTTGACAGCCACGCGCTCCGGAGACGCACCTGCGTCCGCAGCCGCCGCTCCAGAAAGCGGTGCTCCAGTTGTTGCCTCGGTGCCGGTGCCACAATGTCTTATGATCGCGGGGTCCAGGCTGCGGGTCTGGCGTAGCCTCCGTTTGATTATGGCTTTGGAGGCAGGAGAGGAGCAGGAGAAGACGCTGTTGAGAAGTCCTTGAGCCGCAGACATGTCTCCTCGTTTTGGATCTCACATCAGCGCTGCCCAGTGCGTCTCTTTAAAACTCCAACCTCAAGACAGGAATTTGGTGTTGCCCCATCAAAAGGAAGTTCCACGTACAAGCTGGTGAAGAGCTGGAATGTGCTGCATTTGGCTGCAGACGCTGCGCACT
>NW_019446450.1:0-1371 GCF_002814215.2 Seriola lalandi dorsalis
AAACATGAAAAAAGAAACACATTGCAGATCCAAAATCCACATACGCTGCATTTGTTTTCAATTCTCTCAGATAGCTTCTCTCTTCACTGCAATGGGCAGAACAAGCTGACCCCCTGCCGCCCCTTCAAAGTGTAATTGTAAGCTGTTGAATGCACTTGTTGAAGAATCAGATTAAACAGTTCCCCCAGCCCACCTCAGGTGAGGAGGTCTTATGATTCTTCCAAAAAAAAAAAACCTCAAAAAAAACATCCAAACTCCCCCCAACCCTGAAAGCGAGCTGCAGCTCACGGGTGTGCCGCTGCTCTGTTTGAAAAACACCTCATTTACAACAACAAGAAGTCAGAGCTGCTTCCAGGCACACACACAAACTATATGTGGCACCTCTGCATGTTGGGGAGACAGGAAATGTAATTAGAGCCGATAGAAAAACAAATTTGACCTTGGAAATCTGGCACTAAAACACATGGACAAACCTGAGCTTTTTTTGTGTTGTGCTGATTCTCGTGCACTCACACCTGAGGTCAGTGCCAGAGCAGCATCACTAATGTGCATTAAAGATACAGTTTGAAAGACACAGACAATGGACTGGAAAAAATGACATCAACCATTCATGGTGGCTTTTAAAAATTTGATGCTCAAAGTCTCTGGAGCAGGAAAGGGAAAAGAAATGTGGAGATGATTAGCAGATTATTTCAGCATTGATTATACTTTCAGTTTTGCCTGATGGAAAACATTACACCTCTCAGGCCACGAGAATCGAGCAACCATCAGAGCTGTTGCATTAACACTGTGATTAAGAGGGGTGTTTCAGATAAAAAGTTAGACCTTTAATCTTTTCCACCTTGTTTCCATGTATAAGTCAAACTGGTGACATATTTATAAAGTCTACAGTTAAGAGGCCGCCTGAGGCGTGACTGAACTAAGCAGTTATTATGGTGCCACAGCAACCGCTGCTCCACACAGACCAGGAAGAAGAGAAAAAAAGGAATTTGCTTTTTCAACTATTTTGCCAGCCACATACTTCAGGTAAAATATTCAGCTTCAATATTATTCTGCTCTGAGATTTATTCAGCTATAATCAATATTTTCACATGGATGTGAAAGGGGTTTTTCTGGTAGTGGGGAGAATATTCAACCCTTTCTCCTAGAAATGATATTTCCATACAACTACACGGCAACAGCAAATTCATTCTGTAGGGGACGGAATCACTGTTCAGGATTATGTTCAGGGGCATTAAGAGCAGTGGAGTTGCCAGGAGGTGGGTGGGGTGGATGGTGCGCGCACAAAACGGTCACACCAAGGACATCCACAGTCCCATCTGTGGTTATGTTTAGGCGACAAAAGCAGTTAAGTTGGCATATTTTTCTGTA
>NW_019446451.1:0-1322 GCF_002814215.2 Seriola lalandi dorsalis
TGGGAATTATCATATTACATTGCCTGCTTATAAATAACCTGCAGGATTTACTCTAAATATAATTGTAATGATACAGTATATTATAATGAATTGTGATTTGTATTCTTTATCCCATACAGATTAAGAATTAAATGAATTAAATCTCCCAGCCTGTATAGAGCAGTCTCCGTAAGCCATTTCCTTTTTGAATCAGGGCAAATGGAAACAAACAGCAGATCAGTTGATAAATATTTTTCTTTTTTATTACACCATGCTCTAAACCATTTGTATTCCAGCCAACATATAAATGAAAATTCCCCCACCATCTTTAATGTTTGCTGATTTCTGCTTGTGTTGCGATGTCACTTCTAACTCCCTGTACTATTTCTTACAGCAACATATTGCGCAATTCATCTTCCAGCTGTATCTGTGCATCAGTAAATTACTTTCCATGCAACCACAATCAGCACATTTCCTATTCTTTTCAAAATGAAAACCCTTTTTACTTTCACCTGCTGCTCAGACATACCCTCTATAGCCTATGCAGCACCACTGAATGGCTTCCACCTGCACAATCAGCTGCCTCTCTGACCTTTGCCTCAGTCAGGCAGCGACAAGACAGCTCTGACACAAAAACAAAGTTAATTGATCTGTGTTAGACTCCCAGAGGTCACACCAATTATTTCCTGTGGAAGCCGAGCAGTGGAAGAGCAACTACCAAAGTCCATCATGAGACGTGGAGCCGCAATGCTGCATTCTTTTGTTTCTACATTTCTCTCTCTCCCTCTCTCTGTATTCGCTTTTCTCTCAGTTGGAGTGGAAATGTCATCCGAAGAAATGTCAGAAAAATGTCCTGCCTCTCACTCAACCCAAAGCAAACTGCTTTCCTTCTCCACGGTTCTAAGGCTTAGTGTCTCTCTTTCTATTGTCATCGTCAGACTAAAGACGTCAACATCTGCCCAGTCACATGATCTATGACTCAGAGCCCAGACAGATGCTTACACACACATGCACTGCACTATCTATAGTCCACACACAAGAATAATTACTGTACATATACAGTAGAGGCAAACAAAGGTTCTGAAACACGTGCACAAACTCACAAGGATTTAAATGTGTGAGAGAGAAAGAGGTTGTTACAGTTATCCATCACCTGTAAGGTACGTGTTTAAATGGAAAAAGGCAGACAAATTGTGTCAGGGGCATGTTTTGTTATTTTATGTTGAGTTTTGACCTTGATCTCTTTTCTCTCTCCTCTGTCCTTGAGTTCTTCCTCCCACACATCATCCTCATACTGTACATCCTCAGCTCTTTCTCACACTCGCATGTACACACACACACAC
>NW_019446452.1:0-1422 GCF_002814215.2 Seriola lalandi dorsalis
GCAAAAACTTTTCTTTATTTACAACTAATTTCAACTTGACAAAATACATTTTTTCAAAATACAAAAATAGGCAAACTAGAGCAAATAATTTCTAAACAAGATTACTGTAATTTAAACTGAGGTCAACTCAATAAATAGCAAACTATATTGAACCAACTCTGTAACAAAAGATGACACATTACAAGCAGCGTCAATGGTCTGAAGTGGTAAACACTTCCTGTCTCCTAAGTGGGTGTGATCGTGATTGTAGTTCAATACATCACTAAATACAGTTTGAATTTACGCCTGATTTTGCCGCTCGTTATTATCTGCCAGGTTAATATCTGATCAACACGGCACAAGATCATATCAATGATAAGTATCAGTCAAATACTCTCTGCTTTCCCTCCAAAACAGTTCTATAATAATAGCAGTAATAGTATTATTATGCAAAGAAATACAAATTTTATTTCAACACACAAAGACCCACAGATACTAATCGAGAAACTATTAACAAACAAACAAAGTGTCAAACAGACAACAAAACTTTAAGTCTGGTTCTTTCAGTCGCCTGTTTCACTGATGTCTTCGATCTGTACTTTACTTTTTAAAATGAAATTTCTACTTAGTTAAGTCTCTTAATGAAGTTCCTGTTGAGGGTCAGAGGTCGACAGAAAAAAGCTGAATTCACTTTGACTGAACAACTACAGCTGTGGGAGCGGCAGAGGTGCACCATCAGGAGAGGCAAACCATAGACAAATGCTTAGGCCCCCCCCCAAAGGGAAAAGGGGCCCCCGATGGCCCCTCATATTGGCACATTTTGCAATGACAACTATAATCCGCCTTAACCCTCCCAGGACCCCCCAAAACTCCCCCCTAAGTGAGGCCCCTGATGATGTGTGCTGTAGCAAGTGTCTATCCATTGCCTGCATGTGAAGCGTTTAGGGGACGTCTGTGAATTGTAATGTCTGCCAATATTCTTCATGTTTGGGGCGGGTTCTTTGACGGGCTTCTTACTCCACATGCGTGGTCTCACACTCAGGATCCTTGTGTGTGAAGCTGTCCGAAAAATTACACAGGAGACTATAAAACTTTACAAATCTTTAGCAAGGTTTCAAAAACATGTTTCTCACCATCTTGCTAAATTCAAGTTTCTAACTCAGAACAGTGCATGCATTAAAAGCAGTTTACTTCACTTAAATCAGTTCATTCAGAATCGTGTTGTCAGGATCTTAAATAATATAAAAAAAGAGAATATATTTCCATTCATCTGAAGTCCTCTGACTTGTTTCAGTCTTACACAACCACAGTGATTAGCTTTTGCTTGCTGTCAGATCTTGACTGCCTTTCTTTCACAAGTTCCACATTTCCTACAAATCTTATTTCACTGAACTGTGGAACATCCTCCCTGCTGATAATTATTCTATTGTACTTTTGTTTTGT
>NW_019446453.1:0-1411 GCF_002814215.2 Seriola lalandi dorsalis
CCTTCTGACAGCAATATGTTCTTTTGCAACAGCATCCATCTTGGTTTAATGAGGCTGCATCCGGAGTACGCTGTGAAACAAACAAGTCTCCAGAAGTAGTGCAGCAAGAACAAATGACAGACACAAAATGCAAAAGAATAATATAAAATTGAACGTCAAGCTCTGAATGCTGGAGAATGTTACTCCTCACCACATGATCACTATGATTTAAATACTGTCACATTCCCATGCAATGTTTTGAACTGATTTGTTTAATAGATTAAATCTACTAAAGCTCACGCAAACAGCTGACCCTCTGTTTAATGAGGGATGCTGCGTCACGATTCACTACAATTTTACATGTGGGGGCCATATTGGAAGGAGTACAGAGGACATTTTTACAGTGTATTTCTCATGTTTATAGTTTCAACATTTTCTCCACTATTGTCATTACACAGATGTTCTGCTCACTGTTCTTTACTGTATTTAAATCCAGTGTGACGCTACAAACAGGCTCTTTGGTGCGGTGGATGAAAAAAACACTGGGTTGCTGTCAACAACCAGAAAACATGCAGTAAAAGAAGAAGTGGATAAATTCTCATAGAAGCAAACAAATGTATGAAATATGTATCTGAAACATCATCCTATTGACAAAACACAAAAGTGATTTAGTTTTGTTTACTTTCCTTGTAACTGGGTTATAATTGGGTTTATTTCCTGTTTACAGAAACCTGAATGTAGCTGTGGAAATCAACTTATAAAGAGTTAAAATAGTATATAAATAACATGCAGAAAAGATCAATAAAACATAGTACAGTTCATTTTGGGACTACAGTTCATCAGCTAAAATAAAGAATCAAAATAAGACACCCATATTTTTTGTTTTATTTTGTCATTGAATATTTAATAAATTCTGATTTCATTGTGTTTTGTGTTTTACTTATTGTTACTGTGTTCGTGTGATACTCAAACAGGTCATGAGATGGTGTGTAGAGCTCAGGAGGAACCTAAAACCCTTAGTGCTGCAAGTGCTGCAGAAATACATCCTGCAGGTGAGTTTTTCTGCCTCTTTGTGTTTAACTACTGCTGTAGGATTTATGAATGCACCCCTATCTGACACCCACCAGGTGAGGAGAAACAACAAAGACACAACTTCATGCAAATTATAAATATATATATATATATATATATATATGTATATATATATATGGATACTGTTTGTATATTTGTATAGGGATCTGAATAACCATGTTTCTTATATTTTTCCTATCCAGAATAAGATTTAAAAAAAAAACACACATACACATAACATGCATGTAACCATAGTGACAATGTTCTTGATTCATGCAGCTTTACTGGTGAACTTTCACTGGTTAACCATAAAGGCTGGTATCTGGTAAGCACGGAGCATAGGGACTAACATACTTTAATC
>NW_019446454.1:0-1428 GCF_002814215.2 Seriola lalandi dorsalis
AGTTAAATGATGGTGCTGCATACTCTGCACATAGATGGATTATGAGACAATGAGTCCCTGGGCAGAGACATGCAAAAGGCCTCTCACCCTTTCTAAATAAGAGCAAATGCCACAGATTGAAAGGGACAAAACAGCTCCAAACAATGAGACTGTTTAATCGCCTTGTGTATCTCTGTAGTCATTTTGTGTCTCTTTCAGATCATTTTATATCCCTTTGTGATTGTTTTGTGTCTCTTTCTGGCCCATTGTTGTCATTTTGTTTTTTCTTTGGTAGTCATTTCTTTCTTTGTGGCCCGTACAGTAATCCATCCAGGACTCTGCATACTACATCAAGGTCATAGCCAGAAGGATGAGAATGGTGCGAGATGAAGCAAGATTAAAACAATGGCACAGCTTGTATTTTATTTACGTGTTGGAATCAACAGCAGGCGGTGGCTCAGCTGGGTCTGTGTGGAGATCGTCTTCATAAAGCGTCTTCACACCATCAGGAACTGAAACAGCCACTACAGAGGGGCCGCAGGTAGACAGGGAGCAAAGAAAGAATAAACGGAAAGTCTATAACTTGTTCAGGTACATGTGATAATGAAAACATAACAGAGCATGTTTTGGCCAGATACTTACAGCATTGATCCCTCTGTCCTTTACGTCTTGACTGGTCTCTGATTCATACAGAGCTTAGGAGAAGAGGGAAGGAAAGTGTGAGTCTGTATACAGTGTTGAAAGAAATATTCAGATACTTTACTTAAGTAAAAGTACCAATACAACAGTGTAAAAATACTTCATTACAAGCAAGAGTCCTGCATTTAAAATCCAACTTAAGTAAAAGTACAGAAATACTAAATATACAGATGTATCAGAAGTAAAAGTACTGTAATCCTGTGACTGATATATTATTATACATGACATTATTAGATCGTTAATACTGATACATCAGTGTATAAGCAGCATTTTACTGTTGCAGCTGCTCAAGGTGGAGTATATTTGAATTACTTTATATACAGTTTGTTGTGTGTGTTTGTGTGTTACCAAAAAGCGTGCGCAGCCTAGTGAAACACGACACAAAGCCGTGGAAGGGCATGTGAAGCTCTCCAGAAGCAAACCGCTCAGACAGCAGCTGAACTACCTTTCCATCGCACTGCATTCCTGGGAAACAGAGGAGTGAATGAAGGTGTGAAACCAAACAGCAGCAACCATCTGCATGTGTATAGGTGTGTGTGTTTGTGTGTGTGTGTGTGTGTGTGTGTGTGTGTTCATACCAACAGCTTCCAGTGCTGTGCTGAGCTCAAAGGGGCTCATTGTCCCAGAGGAGTCCTTGTCAAACTGGAAGAAGATGGACTGACAGGGAAAGCAGCATTAGAATAAATAATAACAACACAACCCCTCTTCTTTTTCTGTCTTTAACACACACACACACACACACACACACAC
>NW_019446455.1:0-1321 GCF_002814215.2 Seriola lalandi dorsalis
CAGCTGGGAAGGTTAGCAGATGGAAAGCAAAATAAACCCACCTCCCAGGATGCTCTCTACTGAAACACTACAAGGAGTGCCAAGATGAGATAGTCTTTTTAGTGTATAGTGGGGTGTTTTCGATGCAAATCTCACTGTTGTGTGGGGGTGGGCAGGTGGGAGGGTATAACTTCAGAAGGGTGTAAATTTTTTTTAAAAGATAAGAATGCAAACTCAGTTTCTTGTTTGGAGATGTTATTGATCTTGTGAAAGTGAAAAAACCCATGACTAAAATAACATCTGAACACAAAACTAAATGACATACCAAACTTGTATTTTTTATAATGCAAACAAGATACAATAGAGATATAATATGTGCAGAGCGCTCTCTCTCATTCTCATTCCCTCATTCTCAACTGTGCACTCAGCATATCTTTAGGTATCCATTAGCCGGTTATTACACTGTCCAGTAAGGCAGCCAATTTAGTCCGGACAGCTCTGCTGAGCAGCACAGTATGGAATGCTTTCAGGGCAAATTGTGCGCCGCCACCCACCATCCTCCTTGCATATGCTGTACATCACTACTGACATGCTCTAATTAAGATGAAAAAGATGTGTGCAAGAGAGCAGCAGGACAACATGATTCCTTTCTTTCTACCAGATTCTCCCAGCCTCTTTATTCAGACTGAGATTATTGTACTTGATCAGGAAGACAGCAGAGCAGAGCACTGGGGTGACTGTCAGCTGTGTTTAGCCATACAGGTCAATTTTCATTGTTTTATTCCTACAAGAAAACTAAATGCGAATCTGAATGTGTAGATATATTGTAGACCAGGTAACATGTACAGTTTCAAGTAAACAGGTAAATATGTGGAACATGAACTTAACTTTCCTGTTCTAAAGCAGAAAATTGGACTGGGGTCCAAAAGTCTTTTGAATATATGAATGCTTTGTCATGTCAATATTTAAAGGCTTTATTGAGGTTGATGAAGTGCTAGCTGGAATTTAAGAAAACTTGATCAAAACAGTCATGAAGGATGAATAGAGATATTCTGTGACAGAGATATGGATAAAGTTGACTTCTTATCAAATTTACATCTACATCTACTACGTTATATTCCAGGCATTACTGATATCCATGAAATTAAAAAAATTAATAAATCAGTTCATCTGCTTGCCTTTTCTCTGTCCATTAAGTGTAATAGTTCTGGGTTTTATACAGTTCTGGTTAAACACACTCTGTCCACCTCCCTACATTCGTATTTGAGTCTAATTCATTTGCCAAAAAAAGAGACAAATCACACAATAAACAAAGTTAAAGATGAATTTGACTGATAGCCGC
>NW_019446456.1:0-1348 GCF_002814215.2 Seriola lalandi dorsalis
TGTGTGTGTGTGTGTTTGTCATCTGCCTCTAAACTCAAAATGACTCAGGCATCTCCAGTACTTTTTCCTTATTAGGAGGTTTCGGCATATCCATGAGGAAATACTCTAACTAAGAAATTCAGCCACATATGCTCACATTTAGATGGAAGAATGCCACCATTAAACTGCAGTTTGTATTTGCCAGAAAACAGATGCCTCATTTCTTCCAGCTCACTAAGGGTCTTAAGTTTACACAGTGACACAATTCACAAAGAAGTGTACTTGTAATTGCATGACCAGCATTGTTTAAAATATAGCTTTTGGCACAATGATTCATGGTTACATGGAATTAAAGTATGTGGTAGGACTGTAATTAGCGTTGCCTCTCTGAGAGATAACACAACCTTTAAGTTGCATTGGGTGTGTCCACCTCAGACAAGCAAAAACATATAATAAAAAACAATTGAATGTTTAAAGGTCCCATAATGTATAAAGTGAGACTACTCTGTCTTTTTTGATTATAAAGCTGTATTATATATTATATATATTAATACATTAACACTGTGAAAGAATCAAAGTGCTCAGTCCAAAGGAAAATGCACACAGCCTGTATTAAGAAACTGAGCCTTAAAACGAGCCGTCAGGACTTCCTGAACTTTGTGATGTCACAACAAAACAGTTACCGCCCTCAGCCATGCCCCAAGCCCCGCCCACCTGGACCCACCTTCCAACCCTACAGGATTTGATTTCTAGTGTTTACCTGAAATCTCCTATATTTTTATTAATTCACTCAGAGCCTCTCTTCTGATTGGCTGACTGACCCATTGTTACTACCGCTCCAGAGCGAAGCCCGAGAGAGGAGATGTAATACTACATTGAGATGGTTTTTGGTTCTTAAAACCACAAATATATCTTCTTATGAATATCAAAGCTTTAAATAAAACACAGAAAAAAAGAGTTAAATATGGGACCTTTTAACAAGAAATAAGAAACAATGAAATATTTGTGATATCAAAACATTTCTGTATCACCTTATAATAAGGCACTGTTAAAAGTTATTAAAAAAAACAAATACCTTTATTAATGGTTAATAAATCATTTTAAAAAAAAAGCTTCATATATCATCAATTTCTGTTTGACCTGGAAGATTTCTGACAGATTTCTAACTAATTATCATTAGTCATAGTGGTTCTGACAAGTATACCAGATTAGCACACATGACCTGCTGACATCAAAATACATTTTAATATAATAAAATATAAATGTGTCGTTTTTCTTAGAGTGCCAAGTAGTCCACTCCCTGGAAAATATCTTGTGCCTCTTTCAATAGTCTCTGTTCCTGTGGGGTTTCCTTTGCTTCCTGCAGGGT
>NW_019446457.1:0-1598 GCF_002814215.2 Seriola lalandi dorsalis
TTTAAATTTAAGACGATACTCTGTGTTGCACTGTGCTGTGGTTTCTCTGTCCTATAACTTAGCCAGTTATATAACTTCAAACTTTTATCATGTAATTTTAACAAGTTAAACTTGTTTGGAGCAGTAATGTCTAATTTATCACTGGCTGACAGTGACACTAAACAACAGCCTGAGACACAAACACAAAAACAGACTTTGAAACACAGTGCACATTAGTTTTCTAACCCAACACCTAAACAAACATCCATCTGGGAAATGTCAGTTTGCAGGCAACATAGCATTAGCTAATTAGCTAGTCAGCTATTCATCTGTAACACCATGAATACCTTAGAAACATGCCTGCAGATGTCTAAATCTGTCTGTGTTGCTAAAAGGTCTAAAAAACAGCCTCATCTCCTAAATCATTGTTTGAATGTAATTAGTACCTGATGACCTTTTCCATTAATGTCATGAGGAAATGTTTAATCATATATTTGACAAGTCACAAATATATCAATACTTATAATATATAAATAAGATGTTCACAATTTGTTTGTTTTCTGCAAAAATATCTGCTCTTGTAGCACAGTATGCGCTTGTAGTGACTACAGTCTTATTTTCTACCTCATGTTGATTGACTAAATATTACATAATTAAAGTACAAACAGATATTGAGTAAATGCTGCAGCCCAACAAACTTTCACCAGTTGAATATTTGTAATGTGGAGGAGCAGCTTTTAACGTTGCTCATTACATCAAACTGCATTATAATGCTTGGAGACAAAATTTAAGGGTTTGTTTATACCCATGGTTAGGTTTCAGGTAATGTTGGCTAATACGTATTGTTGCCATGGTTACCTACAGGTTAATAAACCCTCTTTAGCCCTTATTAAAAGAACAGTAGTTGAACAGTTGACCAAAATTTTGATACAGTTTTAATGGACGCCCGTCAGCCAATCAGACACATTGATTCTCTACAGCAGTATTATAAGACATTTAACTGAGTGTTTTCTGCATTTTAAACAATAAGAAAGAAAAAAAAAGATTCAGAAATCACTCACAAGGTTGAGAATGTTTGAAAAACTTTTCATCACCATCAACTTCTTGTAAATATTATATGTTTTCTGTGAAAAAGAGCTCTGCCATAACACTACAATATTGATCTTACAGTAATAATTCAAACACTCTCTGTCTGTATCTCTTTGTTCTTTATCTCTCCATTTCAAAATATAAACAGAGGGGAGAAAAATCATAATACAGACCAAATCTGCGTTGCATATTATTCATAATTACGCAACCAGTTTGTCATTCAGCTCTGGTACACGGTTGTTCAGTGAAGAGCGCCTCTTCATTTGTTTGGGAATAATGCTCCACTCAAATATGCGGCACAGCACAGGGTTACTCTAGTAACCTTTTCTATGAATAGTAAATGTCACTGTAATCAATTTTAGATGGGGCAGCTCTGCAGGTGGAGCCTTGAGCGGGTTGGGAGGAGGAAGAGAGGTTGATGTGAGCTGCAGCAGGAGTGAGTGAGCCTCCGCCCACTGGACCAGATGGTTTTTATAAAGGCTTCGTGAGGTAAACAGCTCTGAGACCTACAGGGCCCAAATATCTGCTGC
>NW_019446458.1:0-1832 GCF_002814215.2 Seriola lalandi dorsalis
CTGCCTCTCTCGTAGTGAATCTAAAGATTTCATCTGTGACTCAATTTGTGTTTGTTGAAGGTATATTATCCGTGGCTACGAGATGTGAGACTCTCCAGTGTGTGGATTCAGTCTGTCCTTGTCCCCGAGCAGACTCTCAGTTTCTTCCCTGTCTCTGCTCATAGTTGTAATTAAAATAATCATCTGTACTTAAAGGAAACATCTGTGTAACTGTTTTATTATTCTTGCTTAACTGTACTGTACTGTACTAAACGTAGACCTAGAAAAATATTGCATTTGTCGAGGAAAATTAATCTTTGGTTTTGTTTCGTTTCATAACCGGGAAATGTGTTTACAATTAAGACAATAATGTGCTTGAATTTACATTCAAGGACACAACGGTGTTGGTCACATGTTGAATGTAGAAGAAATTTAAGTTCCCAGGATAAATTCTGAGAAGTGCTTTACACAACATTGGTATTTATCTCATGCAACTGAATCATCATGGATCGATTCTGGACTTCATTAATCGAAATCTAATTGAATCAGGAGATCAGTGCCGATATCCAGACCTAGTTTTCTTTTTTTACAAGAAACAATGTGAAATAGAAAAATAAACCCTTGGCATGTGTGTTAGCCAGAGTTCATTTTTAGCTCAGGCTTGTCAAACTTTTACTGAAAACGTATGAAGGATATGTCAAAGTAAACAACACCATAGTAGACATTCCACAACACCTATTACTCTATTACAGTCACAGGAGCCGTGACTGCAGGACAGAGACTGTTAATGCATTTACATAATGACTCCTACAGCTGCACTTAACATCCCTCTTCCTCTCAGCCTCACACTGGGTGGCTGGTGCTACTTTGAGTTCAGGAGACGGACAGTGATGGAGGTTCGATCCGATGGACATTCTAACTTAATAACTCTGAATTCAGGCTGTGAGACGACTGGATTCGTCCTCCACACTCCATCAAGAAGTTATTTTTTTTTAATTATTTGATTATTTATTCATTCATTTAATGTAGTATATAAGGACTGCCTCTGTAATTTCATATACAATCTCGTGTCGCATAATGATGATTTTACTGTCAGATTGGCTGCACTCTATTAAACAGGATGAATCTACCGTAAGCTTTCATGTACCAATGATGGCGGCGTGTGGTGAGTGACATAAGAATGTGCGTTTGAGAAAATGCAATTTTACACTTAAGCTGCCACTCAGTACAACTCAGCAGCTTTAACTGTAAGTACATATAAACACTAGTGCTTTAAGAATATTGTCTTCTTGTGTTGTTTATGAGAGATACAGATTGAAAAGTTCAGTGAGACCTCTTCCATATCATGGTTACGGGGTAGTGTTGAATTTGAGACTCAGTGTAGGAAAGATGTTTCCATACAGACTGAAACCCTTCATACTCCGTTTACCATGCCTGAAACTTGTATCCTAGCTTTTCACAAGAGTTTCATTACCTAATGTGCTGTGTGGTGCGATGCTGGGGGTGGCAGCTGGGTTCACCATGTCCTCACCTTGACAGCACGCTGAGAAAAGCTCCTGTCTGCCTTTCCATCGATACCCCGGGGGTGAGAAAATTAATCGGCTCAGGATCCAGTGTCCTCGCAACCACCCCTCCTTCTGCTGACCCTGACCTCTGCCTCTGCCATCCCTGTAGTGATCAAACGCCCCCCGTCCACACTGGTGGAAGCACAGTCGCATTTACACGTTGTATTTCAGTGCAGTTTTGAGGCACCACTGAGGCTTTCCTTTTAAGAGACGTTCTGGTTTTCTGCCACTACAGTTCAGTTCAGAATATTGTACTTTTTACTCCTATATTTATATTATAATTGTATA
>NW_019446459.1:0-1536 GCF_002814215.2 Seriola lalandi dorsalis
TTTTTTTTTTTTGTTTTACAGATTTGACTTGTGATTCTTTACATGCAGTTTTTATGACCAATGAAAGTGGAGTTATGACTCACCATTCAGTTAGACAGGGGCCTGGTCCTGTTAGCCCGAAATATCTGCCCAAGGGCATTGCCAAGATGGCTGCTGACTGGTGAGACTTTGATGGTGCTCTCTTTATTCTCTTATCCCATCACACCAGCACCACCTCTCTCTTAAAAGCAGTTTCCTCCCTGACACCTCATTGATCTCCACTCATATTGTTTAATGTGGGGCCACGAAGTCATTGTAGTTGAACTCTTTGAATTAGATTGCTAATCAATACCTTTCTTTTCATGTCTCTTTCCTCCTCACACTCAACCCTAAACCTTTCCACTTGTGCCCCCTTCACCATCCCAAATCATGGACTTATCGATACGTATCTTCTCGGGGCTCCGAAATGTCTGCCAGCGTGGCTGCTGTGGTTGCCCGGCCTGATGGGATGGGGGCAGGCTGAAATGCTCTCTTGTCAGCACTAGACAGGTATATTTAGTATTTAGCCATTAGCAATGCTCATTGATTTGAACTTGGGAGGAGAGGTGACAATATACCTCTGATTTTCTCCCTTCCCATGCTTCCTTTTTTTGGTCTCTGGATGTATCATCGTATTGCCTGCAGCTGCACTAAATCCTGCCAGCCGACTGTAATGACTGGAAAATGAAATGGAGGTCGAGGGTTGAGGCTGAGCCGGAGAACATTAAGCGGCTGATCAATACGGCACTTGGATTATCCTGGTCACATTAAGTAGCACATCTAATATGCCCTGTGCTCATCGATGCTCGGCCCATATCATTTAATTACGCTGTGATGTGTTACAAGCAACTCGCCTAATTCATTAACATTAGGAGAGGTGGCCTTATCTCTGTTCCACGTTGATTACTCTAATATATGTGCCCTGATTGAACATGATGTTCAATAAAAAAAAAAAATAAAAAAAAAAAACACGGTATGCCACACTTTAAGAAGTAGCACATAGTTTAAGAAGGCAGGGTGCAATAGGTCTGGGTCCAGTACACTACTGGTCAAAGGTTTTAGAACACCTCAATTTTTTTTTTGAGCCATTATCAACACAAGATTTTAAACAATAATACAGCAGCAAACAAATATTCTATATGTAAAGATATAGTGAGGCGGCGCGGTGGTGCAGTGGTTAGCGCTGTCGCCTCACAGCAAGAAGGTGCCGGGTTCGAGTCCCGGCTCGGACGTGGGATCTTTCTGTGTGGAGTTTGCATGTTCTCCCCGTGCCAGTGTGGGTTCTCTCCGGGTACTCCGGCTTCCTCCCACAGTCCAAAGACATGCAAATTGGGACTAGACTAATTGGAGAATCTAAATTGACCATAGGTGTGGCTGTGAGTGTGAATGGTTGTCTGTCTCTATGTGTTTGCCCTGCGATGGACTGGCGACCTGTCCAGGGTGTACCCCGCCTCTCACCCGAGAAGATGCTGGGATAGGCTCCAGCCCCCCCGCGACCCTACTAGAGGATAAGCGGTA
>NW_019446460.1:0-2227 GCF_002814215.2 Seriola lalandi dorsalis
GTCCATTTCAAGTCCACATCTAGTCCACTTCAAGTCCACATCCAGTCCACTTCAAGTCCACATCTAGTTCATTTAGAGTCCACATCCAGTCCATTTCAAGTCCACATCTAGTCCATTTCAAGTCCACACCCAGTCCACATCACCTGCAGCATTCTGGACCTGTTTTATCCAGGTAAATGTCCCAGAATGCACTGTACACTAAGTAGCAGTGATGGAGATGGATGTTTTCAGAAGACAGTGATCATTCACATGCTCTGATGTTTCCATAGATGTGAGGACTCACCTGTCAGGTGAGACCAGCAGTCATCAGTCAGCACCTGCCGTTTTCCCAACAACAGAAGTCCGATCCTGGACTTTAAGACCTTTGTGGGTCTATAGCATTTGATTTGACACAGTTCTTGTTGGAAGATGAAATCTGATCTCATGAAGCTGACGATGTAATCAATGTAATCAATATAATGAACACAATCAATATGATCAATAAACTTCATTTGAATTTAACAGATATCAGCTGTATTTTATCACACTCACCGTGAGTGAGATTTTTGAGCTGAGGTCAGGTGTGTCCAGATGTGATTTCATCATCAGGTGACAGTCAGGAGTATTGAAGACAAATCAGCTGCTGCTTAAATCTTTTATCTGCAGCTGTAAAATATAAATATTTCTCTCAAAGAAAACATCAGTATGTTTCAGTGACCTGAACACACCTGGACACACCTGACACACCTGGACACACCTGGACACACCTGAATACAGCTGAACTCCACCACACTAGTCTCTACTGGTTTCTACTGGTTTCTACTTTACTCAGCCTTTGACTCTACAAGAAACACACTGACAATATCAAACACACATTTGTTTCCTTGTAGGGTTCATTCATTGATATGATGGTTAATACCAGCACTTAATAATATTAACCATCTTAACTAAATGACTAACCCGATCCCAAACTTAAAACCTGATCCTAAATCTAAACCTGATCCCTAAAACCAAGTTTTATCCTTCAAAAGACAGTCTAGACCTCACAGTGATGCGGAGTCCATACAGGTTAGTGTGTATTGCGGTTAGAATCTAAAAACAAGCTCTCTCACACACACACACACACACATACAATGTTTACCTTTGTCAGAGCTTCATCTGTCCAAGAAAAACAGAAAATGACAAGAACAGTGAGAAAGTGCTGATACCAGGTCGAACGAGAGAGAGAATGAGAGAGAGAGGGAGAGAGAGAGAGGAGGGGGGGGGGCTTTAGTTTAATCCTGTTTGAGGATCTTTGGCTTCAGTTTAGAGTCTGTAATGAGAGCATGACTTTCTGTGTGTGTGTGTGTAAGTGTGTGTCTGACCATGTCACCTGTTGAATCTCTGAGATCATTTGTTTGTCAAACATTGTTTCCTGACTGATGACATCATCGGCCGGCCTCTGATGTCACAGGTGCTGTACTCAGACTAAAAAGAGCAAACAATGATGTAACACAGTCACATATAATAACAGACACAGCACAAACATGTCTGAGCTGCAAAACATTCAACAGAGGAAAAAGAGAGAGATAAAACTGAGACTCTGAACTGACTGAACATCACAAACCAATAATCAATAAATAATCATTAACACGTCTGGAGTTTTATTCAGTCAGATTCAGAAAACAAAGAACAAACTATTTAAAAAATGCACAAAATAATTTACTCAGATTTGTGTTTCTTTGTTTACATGTTAAAATTACTTCAGGTAAAACTAACAGAAGTATTAATCTGCAACACACACAGTGACATGGATCAGTAAGTGGGTTTGCCTGAGGTCTCTATTGCATCAGTCAGAATAACCTGGTTTGGGCCTGCTCTGGTCCAGTTGTTGCTCAGAGATGGTTCAGTCTTAACTTTGGCCATTTATAGTTTGAAGGTTGAGAGTCGACTAAACCTCAACATCCAGACTGAAACATGAGTCACCACTGAAGAACCACAACCTGCAGTTCCCCTAATGACCACTAGAACCTGGCTACAGTGTGGTTCTGCTGTGTGTAGTTCTATAGTCTGTGGTTATACAGTTTGTGGTTCTATAGTGTGAGGTTCTATAGTCTGTGGTTGTAGTATATGGTTGTACAGTCTGTGGTTCTACAGTGCTACAGTGTGTGATCTTACAGTATATGGTTGTACAGTGTGTAGTTCTACAGTGTGTGGTTCTACAGTATATTGTTTTACAGTCTGTGGTTCTACAGTATATGGTTGTACA
>NW_019446461.1:0-1538 GCF_002814215.2 Seriola lalandi dorsalis
AATACTTAATATATTCATTTTGACATGTAAATAATGAAATGCAACAACTTACGTCCTTGAATGTAGAGGTGAATGGATCCTCTTACGAACTTGCATGACTGGAGTTTCCCTCGTCTGACTGACAGGAATGTGGATGTGATGAGCTTGAATTAACTTTATGGAACATTTGATTAACAAACATTACAATCCAATACAAAGGCAGTGCAAAGCAGTGCTTAACATTACAATATTACAACTCCGATGTTACAGCCGGCACAGAGGATATAATCCCAGTGGTTTATGTGGTCATCAACGTGTTTGTAGCCATATTTGCATCAGTTAGTCCGTGTGGGGACCACACATGATTTATGTGGCCGATTGATACTGGATCCAGTAAACCAACTGCCTTTTCCTCAGATCTACAGACTTTGTGATTTCAGTGAACTCCTCCTCTGAATTAGTTTCCATACTGAGCAACCAGAGGAGCCTCGACAATAATCTGTGCAGCAGAGGAAGGAAAACAGTGTGGAAAACCAAGGAACTCTTGTAAATTGTTTCTCTATTGGCTGCTGATATATTCTAACACAGGAATACAGTTGTCACATACGTAGTCTCTGACTGGCAGTGACAGATTCAGAGATCTGCATTCAGATGTCTGCACGTTATGTGTGCTGTTTGTACTTTGTGTATTGTGACTGTGGTGAAATCTGTGGTGGACATTCAACCAGTCATTTACACAGCCAGTGAAACAGTCAGCCGGTAAAACAGTCGGCGAATCGGACATTCAGCGGAGGTTGAGATTGGAGCTTGGTGGTAATTGTGGTCTCTCTGCCTGCTGATAGCTGCTCTCATCATTTCTATCTCTCAGCCCATTTACACAGCCACGTTTCATATTAGCTCTGATCGGCAGTAATACTCTGACACCACTGTGACACACACACACACACACACACACACAGCCACACACACGGAGTGAAACCAGCTTACAGCAAACATATAAACGTCTTTCTCTCTCAGTTCTTTGTTAAACACACAACTACATAAACATGCTGTATATGTAACCGAGGCAGGAAACTCCTCTGCAACAATCTCTAATGAAGAAAAAAATGAAGGAAAAGTCAAATGTGAAGATTTGCCTTTTGTTTCTCATGTCGCTGTAAATTCAACCAGAGCCGGTTCAACCATCCGTCCCACTCTCATGGACACGATATCTCAGTAAAGCCTTGACAGAATGTCTTCAAATTCGGCATAAACATTCTCCAAACAGGACTCATGGGCGAACTGCTTAGATTTTGGTGGTCAAAGGTCAAAGTCACAATGATCTCACAAAACATGGTTTTGGCCTTGTGCAAAAAAACAGTATTTTTTAAAGTATTTTAGGGCTTTTTTTGACATTTCATAGCAGAAATATGTCAAAGAATGAGGGGAGAGTATGATGGGGAATGACATGCAACACTTAACCACACTCCAACCGAGTATGCTGCAGTTACAGGATTGATGCCTTAAAGCCCCGGACAACCAGGGCACTCTGAAAACAAGACATCACCTTGGGCTCAGAA
>NW_019446462.1:0-1320 GCF_002814215.2 Seriola lalandi dorsalis
AAGGCTTACTGTACGTAGAGCTAGAAGGTACTTTGTGTGACTTGGATCCTGGGAAGGGAGCTCGGAGTCAACATGTGTTTGCAGGTACCATATGTCATTGTTGGACCTGAAGCTGCTGCAAAGGAAAATTAATATGCGTTAATGGAATGATTCAGACTAAAAGGGTTTATGTTTATGGGATCTCAGTAAAGATTAATGATTTAGCATTTTTGTTTTCTGCCATCTAAGCTTAATATGACAAGATTTCTTTTACTCACTCATGTGAAATAGTTGGATGTGAGATCAAACAGCAGGGCTTTTCCTTTTTTAAACAATATTATTGGAAAGAATATCACTTAATGATTAACTGGTATACCACTTATTTCTCCCAAAGTGGAAAATGTTTCTCACCTCAATATACATTACAAAGCAAATACATATGTAGTGTGTGCCATCTGTCTTCAGTCTGTGCAACAGTGTTAATATCAGTGAGTTCTCCACCTTAAATACTGCCGAATGAAGGCTGTTTTGTTTCTTCAATCATCCACAATGAGCAGTTTGTTAATCTTGTCAGTGCTCCTCATTAAAACTAATGAGTCCCTCTCTTGGATTTCTGACGGTCTTCAGTGACAAGTGAAGTATGATGGAACTAATTGAAAATCTGTGATCTACACAAGTGTGTAGACCAAAGCATAATGGGCCATATGGAGAGTGTTATTTGTTGACTGGGTTCCATTTGGGTGGTATTGGATAGTGGTTCCCTGTTCTCTAATGACTGCTGAATCTATCATCCAGACAGACGGAGGAGGCTTTTGTATTTGTCACTCACTATCACCACACAGTAAAAAGATTGATTCAAGTAGAGCCGTATGATTCAGGTCAAAATCATTTTTTCCACTTCGAGAAGAGAATCACAATTTTCATCCAGTTTATATTGTCTTTGTGCAAACGGTAGAAGTAATGCAATCATTAGCTCATATGCAACTGTATTAAACGATTATTCAGAAATAATCAACTAAATGTGATGTGTACCTCTTAAGAACAAAAAAAGATGTAAAAAAAGAAAAATGCAGCTAACAGCTCACCTGTCACCAGATGTAACGTATGTCCCAAAACACAGAGGCCTTGTCCAGGTATGCGTGAGACTGCTTTCGCAATGTTAGATCCATTGTTTGGAAAGCATTTTTCCACCTCAAAACTCCAGCTGTGTGATCATCAGGAATCCTAACTGTCTGTCGACTCATGATAAAGTCATTGCTGATGAAAAAGAAATGTCAGCTTCACGTCCGATTCCATATATTATTGTTTCTTAGTGTTGACTAGAGCTATATATTTGGCTTC
>NW_019446463.1:0-1604 GCF_002814215.2 Seriola lalandi dorsalis
AGATGAAAGGCACTTTGATCTGAATTATTTTGAGTTTGAGTTTTGGTTTCCTCATTTGATTGAAGTTATTTTCAAAAATTAAATGTAGACTATTCTTTGATCAAGGTTTAGTTTCTGTCATTGTCTGATTGAGTTTTAAACATTTGTCTGTTTGATCTAAAACATCTCTACCTCAGTGATAGGTTCAAAATGCATGAAAGTAAGATTGTATAAAAAAAATGAAAATAAGACTTCACATTTTTAAGAATCCATCTTAGGTTTTGCTTGTAGTTTGTGTGTCTGATGCAAGAGTAACGTACCACTTACATTTACTATACCAAAGCAGTATCTTTCCATGTCTGTATGATGCTTAATATCATGATTCATAAAGATGTGTCTGCATATCTTGACTGTCCTACTACTGTATATACTGTAAATTTTGTCCAAAAAATATTGGAAGATTTTTGCACTTCCCTGTGTGGGCACTCCTGTGGCTGGAAGTAGCCGGTGCTCTGACATTGGATATTTGCGTATAAAAGGAAGTTGACAGAAAAGAAAAATTGCCAATTTGTGCTTTCGATTTGTGTCTGTCTGTTTATGAAACTTCTCTACAAAACATAGATGAGTCTTCAGAGTCAATCAGTTGTAGTCACAAATCCCCATCTCTGTGATTTCTTCAATCTATGTGCATAAATTTACTGAGATCATCCAGGCCTCCTGTGATGTGAGGTTAATTGTTTAAGCCTGCTTGAATCCCCTTGCTCATCTTCAGAAAATTATTTTCCTTTGCATCCTTCTCCAGCTGCAGGGATGGCTGGCTGTGCTGCTTAAAGGGAGAAATAGCATTGAGATTGAGAACAGATGTTAGCCTGCATACTATTGGTGGTTTTGTTAACTAGGTGTAATTACTCCTTTTACCCAGCAGATGGCATCAAAGTAGCATAATGTAGTCTATGACATAAACCCAGTTTTAAAATGGCAACATGGCAATGGTAGAGAGAGGTCGGTGTTGCATTTAACATTTTAGATGTGATATTTTATCTCACAGATTGTATTAGTATTTTTCAAATCCTAGACGATACTGAACTGGAAACAGTTGTATTTCATCTTCAGTGATGCAGTTGCACACCCTGAGTAAACTGCAACCGAAGTCTTCAATCTTGAAGTAATTTTCAGCAGCACTGTTACTTGTTCTTACTGGATTTATGTAATTACATTGATATAGGCTACTGTATTTGCCAGACTCTTCTGTAGAAATTGTTGTGTAACTAATTGTTGTTGCCATTAGAGGGCAGTGTTGGATTTTCTGCAGACATTATGTCATTGTAATTACAATTAGAGTAAACTTCACTCCAATCAAAATCATACCTCTGTTACAGAGTGTGTGCACATTAATTCATGAATTTGTACGTGTGTGAGTGGGGGGTTGACAATACCTGTCAGACAATTTTGCACAGTCATAGTAACGTCACATTTTGTGTTTTCCCTTTTCTCTCCTTCCTCGCCCCCCACTTCTTGTGCTTGTTGCATTATCAATCCAGAGAAGTGGCACACAAGTGCATCTTTCACTTAGAAAATAAAAGGCCTTGCCTCTGCCAAAAGTAGGAGGATGACTGGGTGTATTT
>NW_019446464.1:0-1319 GCF_002814215.2 Seriola lalandi dorsalis
CATAAAACTAAGCCATGCCAAGAAAAAAAAAAGTCTAACTATAATAACAAACCAGTAACTTTCTGGTCTTATTATTCATTTCTCTTATTGTCAACAAATCTCATGAAAAGATCAAAACACAATGTGTTAGACTGTCTGACTTCCCTACTCTGTCTGTGGCAATCAATCCCGGGCCCACTGGTTCCTGCTGAAGACATGAATCTTTAAAAACAGCTCACAGTTATATACTACTTTTTAATAAAGGCTAAATAGTTTCTTACAACAGCTGGGCACTGCAGTTTTTATCAACTATGACCCAAAAATGCAGTAAATAGTGCATTTGTCGGGAACTATTTCCAACCGTGGATTAATATGTATATTATTATTAATATTCGAGTATTCAAGGGAGCCGGATGGTGAATATGTTATCATCTCAAAATAAGCTACTGGGCCTGTGTTCATGGAACATATGACCATGACTCTAGGACAGGATTTATTTCTCTAGGTGAGCTGGGTTGATTTTAATATTACCTGCTCTGGTCACTGATTTTAATCCAGTCTGGAGCATGTACGTGGGTAATTCTTACAGCTGAATTTACCTACTGTTTTTCAGGGAACCTGCTGGTCCCACCTGTAATTTTCCGCAGCCATGTGATTGTGGATCTCTGAGGTTTTTCCTCGGAAAGATCTCCTTTCTTTCTTCTGTGTTTCATCAGCTCCGTGTGAAAATGGACACAGATTTTGCCAGTGTGATAGATGGACACACATAGGTTTACGCCTATTTAGGAATCAGGACACCAACAGGAAAAATATGAAAGCTGTGAGGAGATATTGGATTTGTTGACAGCAAGAAAAACAGAATATCATCAGACTCATCCTCAAAGGAAGTAAAAACATATTACAGTGAATCAAAAAAAGGATTATATATGAGATTTTTGAAAATTGAAAAACAAAAACAAT
The DNA here is from genome assembly GCF_002814215.2 of Seriola lalandi dorsalis. Classification (NCBI taxonomy): domain Eukaryota; kingdom Metazoa; phylum Chordata; class Actinopteri; order Carangiformes; family Carangidae; genus Seriola; species Seriola lalandi. The sequence continues at coordinate 940 of NW_019446464.1, forward strand.
GTTTTAGGATAAGACTTACAAAAGATAATAGAGGCTATTAGTTAAAGTGTAGACGCTGACAGTAGAAACACCTTTTGATTTTAAAGTAGACCTTGGGATGGCACTAACAAATGATGTGCCACAGGTATAACGAGAGCTCACAGTGCAAGACGTGCAGTATCGCTACCTGTAGTTCAGTGTTATGTAATGTAATATATCATGAGTCCCTCTCGTTTTCTCATCAGAGGTCACTTCAGGATCAGCTGCTTAACAACAGACACCAAGAGGAAAGATTGTGTTTTGTTCAAAGCTGCTTTGTTCAGTGAAGGCACCATCAATCCTCTGATCCACTGTATCTGCTCCATCAGTGCTGCTGATCTTATTACAGGATGTCAGGAGAT
>NW_019446465.1:0-1279 GCF_002814215.2 Seriola lalandi dorsalis
AAAACTAAGTCAGAAATCTTGACGTGCTCATGGACTCAGGTCTAAACTTTAATAACCATTCCCAGCCATTACCATCTGATTTCGATCATAAAAGCTTGGAAAGCCTGAGCCTGAGCAAGATTTATAAAAAACTTGTCCATACTCTAATTTCCAGTAAGTTGGACTGCTGTAACTTTTCTCGGGTCTCCTCCAAAATATTTATTTTCAGGTCTCTTTGCATTGGCTTTCAGCTCAAAGTAAAGTTTTAAAAAAGTTTACTACTGCTGGTCTATAAATCTCTCAAAATATTTCAGGACCTAAATATATATCTGTTGTTTTTATTTTTTAACTTTATAAACCATCTTGGCCTCTCAGGTCATGTGGTAACACTCCAAAGTAAACACAGAGAACTAGCATTTTGTTTTTATGCTCCACGGAGCTGGAACTAACTTCCAGGAGATAGACGAGTTGTTTGTGTCTTAACATCTTGCACTGTATTAAATCATGTGTTCTTGTGTGTGTTTATAAAAAGCACTTTGAATTGCCTTTATGTGTGGCATGTTCTTTATAAATAAACCTGCTTTGTCCTGCCTTTAAATACATGTTCATTATGCACCTGTCTATCACAGATTAGTGGCTCTATAGCCTCCGTAACACCCTCTGTCTGCCTGGTCTGCTGGCACAGTGGTGGTGCATTTGATGTTAAATAGAAGAATTGGGTTTTGAGGACAAAGAAAAGTGAGCACCAGCAACAATAGAAAAATTAACAAAGAACAAACTGAATGTCAAAGACGAATCCTTTTAGATAAACTGCACACACACTGTCCAAGACATAGTCTGGCCAGCAGACTGAACACACCCGACAGCAGCGTGGCATCCAGCCTGCCTCCAGACCGTCTCCAGTTTTGAAGTTTGACTCGCTCATATGAAAGCATACTGACCCCGAGCGGGTCACGAGACGCCACAGCACTGTGGCAATTATTAATAACGAGTGTGACATGCAAGCTGCTGGCTTACACAAACAGGCTTTTGACCCCCTGAAAACAATTAGAGGCTATCGTCATGACCTTTAGATGGTAACCACCCTGAAACCTGGGATTGAAAATAATGAGTCTGGCTGCAGTCATTACCTGTAGGGGAGGAGTGTGGACTGTGTGTGTGTATTGCTGTCAGAGAACAATTGCATTACAAATACTTTATTTGGGTGTGATCTGAGTTGTGCTGTTATATCATGCCAGAGAGTATTCTCCTGTACAGTCCCCTCAGGTGTGTGTGTGTGTGTGTGTGTGTGTGTGTGTGT
>NW_019446466.1:0-1419 GCF_002814215.2 Seriola lalandi dorsalis
TTAGTATGGTAATTAAGAGTGAAGGACATGTCAGACATACAATGCAGGCTATTGTAAATTTAAAACTCATGATGCAAGAGGCTCTATGTAGCCTCTTCATTTGAGTGGTGGAGGTCTTTCTTGGTCCACCGACCCAATACCAAAGGTTGGCTGTCTTTGCTCAGGTCGACCACATTTGACCTCATTATTCTCAATATTTACATTTTCCCAATTATATCTTTCCAGTCATGAATAAATGGGCATGATTTCTGTAACCATAATTTAGTTGTAAGTTTCAAGGCAGAAATTCTTAGATTTTTAAATAAATATATATCATTATACATGATTTCCTTTGGTATGCTTCCTCTTCAACTTCTGTAGTTATTTTTTTCCCCAGAATGTCTTTACTATTGTGCAAAACCAAAAAATATGACTAAAAGAGGTATGGTTTTCATCACATCCTGTTCAACATTTTCATGTCACAGACAAATTTAATTCTTCATCTTCAGTCACTTAAAAAGATTGAAACTCCTGGAAAATCACCGTAATCCTTATTACTCAGTGAAATAATGGGGTTTTTTTCGCTCGTGACATTTAAGTGCATGGATTCTGAAGCACCTCTTTTCCTTTCTAGCATTGTGGTTGTTTACAAGAACACCAAAACCCAGATCCTAAACCCTTCCCTACTCCCTAACTCCGGATTTACTTTGCTGGATTACCTTTAGACAGAGGGTGGGACCACTTTGGATCTAAAACAATGGACACTGGCAGTGAATAACCAGGAGGGCGTGGATACACAGAGCGCCATGAAGCCTCCGGTTCCATTGCAGCCCATGTGTGACACCATGTGGACAAGAATCAAAACCCAGTCTGTCATTCATCAACTTCCCAGTGGTCTGCCGTTGCCATGACTCCTCCAGCACCAACAGTAGTACTTTCTCTTTTGTTCTTCACGACTACCATCTCATCCTGGCCAAAGACTTTATGGCCTGCTGTGATTTGTCATTACTCATTTTCCCAAGAATGAGCACAACTAAAGGCCTGTCTTTGCTCTTTAATTCAACCTGCTTGTATCATCACAGGTAAAAAAGTTGCTCACAAGCGATGGCGTCTGATGTGCTGAAAATAGTTTAAACAGCGTTTCTGGAACTTTATGCCACAGCTCAAGGCTTTGCAGAGTCCCTGTTGGCTAAATGTTTGCCATCGTGCTGTGAGGCACAGCCACTCGTGAGTGAATGACAGCTTCTTGACAGCTTCATTAAGACCACAGATGGCGGGGGAAGTGGAGAGGAGCTAGAACAAATGTAACGCTGGCGAAATGTGAGGGAGGCCGCAGGACCTTTTCACAGCTTGCGTGGCTGGCCCCCGTCCAAGCAGCCTGTCTGGGCAGCCCGTCGCCTCTCTCTGAAATCTGGCTTCAGCTCAGATCATGGAGCCCCT
>NW_019446467.1:0-1455 GCF_002814215.2 Seriola lalandi dorsalis
TATATATATATATATGTGTGTGTGTGTGTGTGTGTGTGTGCGTGTGTGTGTGTGTGTGTGTGTGTGTGTGTGTGTGTGTGTGTGTGTGTGTGTGTACAAAAAACGTTCAGAGTGAGAGGTGTGTGTGCAAGGAGCTAGATTGGTGTTAGCAAACACAGGACTCTTTTTCAAAACAGTTTTTAAATGGACTGCTCAGCATCTGCTGATTGTGGGCCCCATTTGTTATTAAACACATTCACTGTTTAGCTTATGCTAGCTAAGTAGTAAAGACGGATCTACTGTATGTTGCTCTAAAATAATAGTGCTGAAATGATTGGATGGTAAATTCACAAAATGTTCTGCTTTTCTCTGTTTTATATCATTGTAAATTGAATATCATTAAAGTTGCATTTATCAATATTTTTATATCAACAATGGATGAGTTGACCATGTCTTTTCTGAGCATTTTAGCCTCTTTCAGCTTGTTGTCTTGGTTTTATGGCTCACAACGCTACTGTTTTGGTTCAGTGTTTGGCAGCTGAAAAGCCAGATACTTCCATCAGGAGGTATTGCTTTTGTCATCCTGCGTCTGCTGGATGTGTAAATTGGCAAATGTTTGCTAACAGGTTCACTACAGTAGGTAAACTTTATAAGTTGATATGTTGTGCTTATGGCTTGTTTCTGTTGCTGTCTACATTTTATACACTAAGCAATTAATCCAACAAAAAACACAAAGGTTAACTGATAATGAATATAATCATTAGTTGCAGCCCTACTGACTAGTGTTATATTTTTACTGCTGTAACTGTATTGTGGTGGTTGCCCTCCAGTACATCAATGCCCGGATCTAATGCTAGGAAGATGAGAGGCAGCTGAAAGAGTTAAGTGCAACTGAAGGATCCATAGAAAGAAATGAGGTGGGTGTTAGTTCACACTCAGTGAGCTGCTTAAACAGGTAAAAAAAAAGAAAAAAGAACTGTGAATATGAATCCATGAGTCAGCCATCATTTTGGCAGTGCTGTTCAAAAGTCCATGAATATGTCAGTCCTTGTGTTTGTGCAATAAATATACACACCTTCCTTCTTGTTCCATTTCTGTAATTATTTTTATTGGGGAGGTTTTTCAAAGTAATAATACTTGAATACTGATTCATACACAATTTCATGAGCTCAAACAAACCAAACTTTTTTAATGATACAAGGTCAGATCGGGGCTTTAGGGAAAATTCATAATGAAAACATTATGCAACACAATCAAGTAATGGGAGGTGTAACAACACCTCTACTTATGTAAAAAAAAAAAAAAAATCTATTTTTGTATGTATGTCATGATTTTTCCTCTCTCCATCCATGCTATCTGTTGCATTATAAATGTGCAGATCTTATATATTAGTCATCAAAGAGTGAGTGAGTGAGTGAGTGAGTGAGTGAGTGAGTGAGTGAGTGAGTGAGTGAGTGAGATTGATTCTCAAGGGGG
>NW_019446468.1:0-1440 GCF_002814215.2 Seriola lalandi dorsalis
AAAATTGAAAATTATTTATTGTTTTTTACAGAGAAACCTGAGGAAGTTGTTTTATCAAGCTGTAAAACATGTAAACATGCCAGGTGAAATAAAAATGCAGCAAGTACTCGACCATCCAGAAATGTTCAGCACTGCAGACCACACCCCCAAAGTTCTATTTCCCAACCCACCTATCCTACCCAGGAATCCCATGGAAATTAAAAATCCATGAAAACATATCAAAAGATGACGGTTAACCACACATATTCATAATTAAACACTAATTTTCTCTAATAGCTTCAACCAGCAAATAATATATTGTGTTTTGATTAAATGTAAATTGAGCTATGGAAAGCTAGAAATCCCTTCCCTCACCGAGAGCGTATGTAGCGGTTTCCAGTGACGAGCTACCAAACCTTTTAGGAGCTGTGAGACCAGCTCACAGGAGAGACCTATCATTTGTGGTTAGTTCCACAGAGGAGGTGTCATTAAGTAATAGCAAACACCATGAGTGATCCCAATAATAGTGGACATTATAATATGGAGAGATTTGTCAAAATGTATTAACCACGCCAAACCATGTAAAGAAAAGTGCCACTATCGAGGGTTGCACATTTATGTTGAAAGTGTGTGTGAGCACTCGACACAACAAAGGACGTTGTCTGTGAGCAGATTGTCTTGTCAGTGTTTGTCCTAGAGGGACTCGCCCTTCAAAATAAGGCAAGTTTACACCTCCTGATAATTTATGCCTTTCCAAGGTAATAACTTTGATTCTGTTGGGGTTTTTTTTCTTGCTCCTTAAAAAAGTGCTGTTAACAGAATGCAACTTCTTCCAGTAGCCATCCTGTGAGGCTGGAAGTATCACTGAGCTGATCAAATTTAAATGAAGCAACACATTTCATCTTAATGACTGGAAGTCTAGACTGAGAGGAGGTAGGGAGCGTGCCCCATCTCTTTAAATCTCCATCAACTGTACATTGTATACGACTTCATAATCGTTGTTTTGTGTTAAGGTGTGACGGGAAGGTTAGATAAAGACCCCTGAGTATTTAGAATTGTGAACAACAGGAATACTAAAAGAAGCTGTTTGACCACTTAATTCACTCAGTGGCATTAATTTAGATTTTTCCCAGTTAATTTTGTGTCCAGAGATATTACTTATATAGAAAGAGATGTGACAGTGATGGTCACATTGGTTTATTCTGCTCGGCTCTTGTCATCTTCTTCGGAGCTGTGCAAGTACAAACACCAGATACAATCATGAATGACAATGCGTTGCCACAGGCTTTTTTTTAATCCAACTTAAAGCCTGTCTATTGAAGTTTGCACGCATGTGAAAATAAAATTCATCTTTCCCCTAGACGAAGCCAAGCGCGACTAACAAGAGTACTGTTTGAGATTTTTCAAATTGACTGAAACTCCCATGTCACCATCAAGGTGCCCTCCTTTGCAGAGTGTGGC
>NW_019446469.1:0-1412 GCF_002814215.2 Seriola lalandi dorsalis
AAAACCCATCTTAACACGTGCGCTTTGGAAAACAGCCAGCAGTCAATTCAAACATTCACAATTGGTACGTAATGAGCTGAAACATGAAAACCATAGTTAGCCCAGCAGTGATTAAACCAGAATACGAGGACACATTTCCAAGTAATGGAGTGAGATGCTTGTTGGTTTTAACTCAACATCAGCAAAACACTGGCATCATAGCTTGAAGCACATTGTAAAAAAAAATGTAATTTCTCCTTTCCTTATGTCATGAAGTTTGGAGTGAACTTTTGCCAGAGACTGACTTTGCTCTCTCCTTCTTGTTCTTTGCCTTGTTGCTCTTTGTCAGCATGTCAGAATAATGAGGGCAAGAGAAATGCAGCGTTTGGGCCGGAGCAGGGACAGCCAGCTCAGTGCCCACATGAATATTCAGTCCTGCATATGGTGCCGTGCATAAGGATCTGCATTCACTTAAAAGCACTAATTAGGACGCTTGATTTGAAAAGAAGTGGCTGCGGTTGCTGTCAAAGAGCCTCTTGAGCTTAGTTAGTAGTTTTTTCTTCGCTCAAGAGGAACAGGGAGGGCAAGAGAGGGAGAAGGTGGATCTCCTCTGGAAGTGGGTTATTAAAGTGTGGACTGACCTGTAACAAAACACTGAGGAGCTTTTATTTGGGAAGGAGAGAGAATGTCATGTCACATCATGTCATGGATCACTGAGCTTAAAGCACTGATTCTTCTTACAGGGTAACACTGGTGTTTTTTAAGTTAGTGTCAACAGTTCAGTTTCACCTCCCCGAAGTTGAAATAGTTACAGATATCAGGATGGTTTTTCCCTCCTTCAGAAAAAAGCTATATTTACTCTCCATCAGGATGAAAAACCAACCAGAGAGCGAGATAATCATTCACAGTAAACAAAGCAAGTATTTCTGTTTTATTCTTCTTTCATCTGTGCTCTCATTTCAGAAAATAATTTGAAACATCTTACAATGTAATACAAACACAACAATACACCAAATTACAGGCCGAGGTAAGACATCAGAAACATAAAATCCTCTGGAGGCCAGCATTTGTAAAATATTGTGAGAATGCAGACTGTATTGATTTTGGTTTTTACGCAGATAAGAAGGAACCAGCCCAAGGAGAGATTTATATACAGAATGTGAAATGCTGCAGACATACAGACACCGATATGCAGCGATATGCAAGATTTCCACAGCTAGTAATAGAACATAAAGCATAATGGTATACAGTATCCATCTTCTATAGGCACTGTCAGGTGCATTCATAAAGAGCAGATCATCGTAATCCAATAAATGTAAAAGAAAGTTGCTGAAATCAAATGTTTCCTCACCTGGATGGAGAAACAGGATTTATTCCTAAAAAATACATTTGATTTAAGTTTCAGATTGGAAACAATGTTTTCAATGTGTGAT
>NW_019446470.1:0-1268 GCF_002814215.2 Seriola lalandi dorsalis
ATAGATAGATAGATAGATAGATAGATAGATAGATAGATAGATAGATAGATAGATAGATAGATAGATACTTTATTTATCCCCTAGGGGAAATTCATGAAGTTTATATAAACCAGAAATTAGTCACATGCAAAGTCATTTAAAAGGTGTAGCTTCCGTCAGGTTGTTAATCTGTTCAGCACAATACAACCAGTGTCATATCTGATGTAAAGTAGTGATTATTCCACACAGACTGGAAAAGCCGTATTGATAATCAGGTGATGATGATTGGGACCAGTGTGATGGCTGCTGCAGTCATAACTGTAGTGAAGTCAGAACCCTCAGCATCATTTCAACTCGTGATCCATTTTAGTGAAACACTATTGAAGTGCTCATATGGAGGTGAGAGGATGATGACAACACTCTGTCTGGATTCTATATCGTTGATTCACTGGAGGTTGAAAAGCTTTGTGAGCTTGTTAGCTCCGTCACTAACTTGACAACAAATTCACACGGACTTATTTGTTCTCACAGCTGTCAGTAAACCTTATATCTCTGTTGTAGAGCCGTTTACACTCCAACACGGGGGGTTTAGCAAAACAAGACAAACGTGACACGGCTAACAGGCTATGATAGCCTCCTCCATTTTGGACTCTTCGGTTCTCTGCTCCCTCAAAGGTCAGCGCTGTCAGGACGGCTCGCTATAACTCGATGCGCCAGCGAGCACGTCAAGCTCACCAAGTTTTAACTTGACGCAAAAAAAAGAAAGAAAAAAGAGTGAAATTGTGCAGATTTGTTTTGCTGCTGTGAGTGAATCTGCTGATTATGTGGATTCCATGATGACAACAATCGATTTCCCTGTGAAATGTTACTGTTTTAAATGCTGCTGTGACCGGACCTTTCCCCCTTTACCCCCACCTGAACAGCTGCATCCATAAGTGTGCTGCAGTTTCATACATATCACGTGTGTCACTAATATGACTCTGTGTTCCCACCTTTCTGTTGCACTTCATGTCACTTCATCTGAAATCTAACACTGCTTCTCCAGCACAGCCCCGATCTGCCCACACTGGTGCAGTACCCAGACTGCAGCTGCCCTTCCCTGTCCCCCCACTGACTGCACGCTTGTGTAACAACGAGTATTACTGTGTCAATGTGCAACGTCAACCATGTGTGCTCTTTCCAGCCGAGCATCTCTCTGTGCTCACATGATCTTATGTAAGAATGGAGCAGGTGTGGCTGACATGTGTCTCTCAGCCACACTCTCTCAGGACGCTCCTTAAAACATATTG
>NW_019446471.1:0-1521 GCF_002814215.2 Seriola lalandi dorsalis
CTGTCGATGAAGAAATACCCCCGAGTTCTGATATAACTGATGCTACAGCAGCATCTATGCAAACGTCTTTAGGAGCCGCCATTGTTGTTAGAAAACACGCCTGTAGCTGCCAGTGTTTCCTCCCTCATGGGACGTTGATTGGTCAGAAGCTCTGTGCTTTGGCCACAAGCCAATAGCTTGGATCCCCGAAGATGGATTCCCGCTTGTGAGAGATACAGCTGCCTTGTAAGGTCAGTTTGGACCGAGTTATACTAGAAAAGAAGAGACGTCCTGTCCGACCACCTCGGATAAGTGTTTATAGTTGATCCGAGGAGCCACACTCGAAGGTGGCGGGAAAAGCCAGCTGTGATGGACAGTTTTTAAACAGGGGGATAACAGCACACATTTCCAGGCAGTCTCCCTCTCTGACGACATTCATAGTTTTGCAAATAGTTTCAAAAAGCTCAAGCAACAGTCTGATGTTGTGAGTAAAATGTAATTGTCTAGTCTTATGTTTGGTCCTCATGTTGTTTACATGGTTTTCTCAGGGCTAAATTCAAATGGAAAAGGTCGTACTGTCTCTGGCAACACTCGCAAGCAAAGTCAAAAGATTCAAATTAGCCACAACACCCCAACAGACATTGTTTTACCATGTTTAACTTCACCCTTTAGTTCAGCAACCGTACAATGTAAATACAACAAGAAGTGCTAGCACAACATCTACACTTCCTGCTGCTGTTGGGCAAACAGGGATTCAAGGTCATACCTGCTCTAACACACATAGATCCATGTTTGCAAGATTGAAGAGCATGAGCACAAAAAAGTGTAAGAAAAATGTCTTGAATGTTGTTTTCTTCTCATGTTTCCATGAGGCGTTTACCAATAACATGCATGCATGATTTTTTCCCAACTGCAGTTCAGAGTTTGAACCGATCAGATCACCTTATTCAGATGGACCTGGCTTCACAAGAAATGTTTAGAAATTTTTAGAAACACGGAATGTGCTATGAAACACGCCTTCATCCGTCTTCTTCCTCTTTCCTCCTTTTCCCAAAATGCTTCCTCTGCTCCCTTGTTGCAGGGCCAACCTGAGCGACTCCTACTTCACCAACAGACAGGACCGCTACGTGCTGCTGGAGAACTGCAGGGAGGTCGCCGACTTCTTCTCCGAGCTGGTGGACGCCGTGGGAGACGTCTCCCTGCAGCTTCAGCCCGACGACTCGGTCACCATGCTGGAGGGCATGGTGCACCCGTACAAAGGTAACACAAGCGCGCGTGTGTGTACACAGGCGCATGTTTACCCCCCAACATGTTTTGACACCTCACGGTCAGTTACGGTGGCACCTGCCCGGGTTTCAGCAAGAGGAGCCGATGGATTTCACTAATGGAGCTTGAAAGCTTAGACAGGCGAATAAATGATGGTCGGACTGTGTGTGAGTGTGTGTAGTAAGAAAGATGTAGAGAGCTCTTGCGGTTGGCCAGTCATGCAGCCGGATGTGAAATTGTCAGGATTTTTTTCGGTACACACACACACACACACAC
>NW_019446472.1:0-1347 GCF_002814215.2 Seriola lalandi dorsalis
ACACACACACACACACACACACACACACACACACACACACACACTAATGCCAACAACATACCCACTGAGACTCCACGGGTTTGGCTGATAGAGAAATAATGAGAGGCAGTTTTAAAATGATGACGTAAGAATCTATACAGCACTGATTTGTTAATTAACCCACAACCTTTCCTCGAGCCTCTCTCTCTCTCTCTCTCTCTCTCTCTCTCTCTCTCTCTCTTTCGCTTTGCGGATAGACAGATAGAAGCTGGGGTGGTTCACCTATTCCCTGGCAGACATAGCTAATTGAATACAGAATCAACACTTCGCTGCACTGCTTACACGCCACACATGCTAAGTACCTCCATTAGAGAGAGACAGAGAAGTGAGGGTTTAAAGGACGGACAAAGTAAAAGGACAGAAAAACTAAAATGCTTTCACAATATTTTGCATTTTTTTTCACTTTAGTAGCATTTTTTATTAATGCTTCATTATGCGTAAATATAGAATAAATAGAATATGCATGAAATGGATGGGAACTCGCTCTATAACTGAAACAAAATTAGTGATCCCTTTGCATTAGTGATGAGAATTAAAAAGGTTTTCAGTATCTTCTGCATTTGGCCTTTCAATCCACGTCATTGGATACTTTTGTTTGACCTTCCTCAACAACTTGAACAACAAAAAGTCACTTGATGACTTGGTGTTGACTTGTAAAGCAATGCAAGGCAGTGCATGATACATGCCAAAATACCCACACTAATTTTCTGTGTATGCTTTTACTGCCCTTAGGTCGAACGTGCTGCTATATTTGTTTGATGTTACTGGATTTATGCATTTTATTTATGGACAGTACAATAAGTAGTTTCATTGTGTCTGAATAATATTTGGACGGATCTTTTTAGGCTGAGGTTTGGACACCAATGGGACATGGAAGATTGTGGCATTCTCGGTTTAAGGGTATATGGGTCACCCACAAGGTGCTGGATCAAGCTGTTCTGCCATGGGAGTCCTTCTCTGTTTTCCATGTGGATGGAGCAAAGAGGTTTGGCAGGTACGAGGGTAGCGGAGTCTGTCTCATGAAATACAACAATCGGTGTAATCCCCCATTTCCTGCTTGTCTGGCTTTGAGCATCTGACGGTCTCATGCTGTCCATTCATCCATCCCTGAGACTGCACTTAAGCTGTCGTCTCCAGCATGTGCATCCCACAGCAGGTGCCAACATATAGCACTGAGGGAGCAGCATGGTGTTCTGTAATGGCACAGGCCAAAGTATCGGGATGCTGTCCTTATTATGACCTTAATAAGATTGGGTGAACTTTTATCAGCATGTTACATGTCCCGCCAGAGGGGTAGGACTCTGGGCC
>NW_019446473.1:0-1968 GCF_002814215.2 Seriola lalandi dorsalis
TTTTTTTTTTTTTTTACATTCCAGGGTCTGCTGGTGGCTACTATCTTCTGCTTCTTCAATGGCGAAGTAAGATGGGGTCACACCTTTTCACTGTTATTTTTAGACCTGCATCTCACACACACACACTTACCGACATTTCCCCTTTGTTGTCAGGGGTTGACTGAGCAACCTCTTCTGCATTACCATTAGATCAGGATGGTGGAGTAGGCCTATGTCTTGACAGTCTCATTCCTCCAGGACTTTTCTGGAGACTAAAGATCATTTACTGTTGGCAATTAGCCATGGGCTGTACACTGATTGCTATCAATAATGCAGATGATTGGTTCTGCACACAAAATAGCCTGTTTTTTGCCTAAAGTGAATGTCTTACAAGAGCCACTGAGAAACTCTTCTTTAAGCTGTGAAGAAAAGGAGTTCACAAAAAAATAAAGTGTAACCTCCTAAAAACCTCTTATAATAAGCCTGAGCTCATTAAATGCTTAAAGAAACAGTTACATTGTTATGTATATACAGAAACATATGACACATGCAATGTATGCATATATTTCTTTGTTCACAACATTGTTGCATCCAAGAGAATTTACAGCGAAGAGAGACACATTGAAGATGTGATCAAAACCACAAGACAACACCAGTCCAAAAGCTTCAGCTGTAATTAGAAATTGTTGAACTTATACAGTATATCTAGACTGGTTTCTAACAGGACAAACAAACAAACAAAAATCTGCTGAATCACTTTCTTTCCAGGAGCTATATTAGAGGAAGAATATCAATTTACTGTCTGTGCGTTGAGTACAGACAGCAGAGTTTGTGGAGTAAGAGGGAGTTGTGCTTGATTTTTCATGCAATATTTCTTGACATCAGTTTATCCATCTGCACAGCGCTTCTGCAGAATCATGATGCTCTGCACAAGTATGACGGTAGCAAACCTGGCAAACTTATGTCAGTACAACTCCACGAATCTGCACATACTCACTGTGCTCAGCGCTCTTGTCCATAATGAAACAGCTGCAGCATGTAAAGCCCCCATAAAAAACACACTGTTGCCCCCCTGCTTCCAGCCTGTTGCTAGGGTAACCATGTCTTAGCTCTAGCTCCATTCTTACCACATAAGACTGATATGGTTCTTAGAGATTGAGATGACAGCAGACACATTCTCAAGTCTGCGTTAATTACAGAACTGGAGACAGGAGCCTTTTCGCTTAGCTTAGCATTAAGACTGGAAATGGGGGAAACAGCTAACCTGGCTCTGTCCAGAGTTTAAAAATTCACTTGGCTGCTGTCCTCCACTGACTTCATGGGGTCTTGCTATCACAGTGAAGTTGTCAGGCAACCAGCTGAGACACTAGACAGATGTACTGACTGGATGAAAAAACAGTTGTTTGTCAAGAAATAGTTACCCTGTGCAAATTCGTCTAAAACCACAGTGTCATTTTTATATTTCTGTTTGTGTACAGCTTAAAAAAGAGATACAGCATGTTAATTAATAAGCCTTAATCATGTCCCAGACATCATCTCATCTTACTCTTGGAAGAAAACGCAAATAATGTATTTCTCAAACTGTTAAACTTTATTTTCAATGTATGAATTGTAGTTATATTTCAACGAATGATTCTTACGTAGTCCAATTAATATCTGAAATGTGGTTTCTCTGGTTAGGTCCAAGCGGTTCTGAGGAGGCACTGGAACCAGTATCAAATCCAGTTTGGCAGCAGCGTAGGAAACCACTCGGACGCCCTGCGCTCAGCCTCCTACACGGCTTCCTCCATCACAGAGGTACAGGGCTGCTACAGCATCGACAGCCACACAGAACACATGAACGGCAAGGGCTACCACGACGCAGACGCCTCCATCTTAAAATCAGACAGCCCCTTCGCCTGACAGCGACACTCCTCTCAAATACTATCCATCCTATCCCACCCGTAAAAAAAACTGCAGCATTTTTGGAGCTCTGTGGCAACTAGGAAA
>NW_019446474.1:0-1288 GCF_002814215.2 Seriola lalandi dorsalis
ACATAGAAAGCTGTACCACTATAATCTTAATGACTGGAGAAACTTTCAATGATCCATTTAAAACCATGTAAATATCCATTGACTGTATCGGCAGCTTTATTCTCTACATTTGTTGAGTTGTATGTTGTAGTGTTGACAATTTTAATATTGGTTCATGCGGAGCAGATCCACTGTCAAGGGATTACTAGAAAATTATCAGAATTAATTGGAAGTGCATCAGTTGAGCACTGCCCACATTTTACTACAGTCAGTGCCAAATGTCATAGTCCTCTTCAGGAACTTCCCAGAGAACTTACAGTGGTGTATCAGTTCTTTTCTAGGACATTATTACAACAATTATAATTTACTTCCTAAAACCCATACAATGCTTTGCTTTTCATCCAGTTACAATCCATTTTCATAGCCTGCATTACTGGTTTTGACTGGCTATAAATTTTTGTTGCCATTTTAATGGCTCATCTACCACAGTTTTATTTAACAGCATGTCTGTAGAGCACCTCGTGACTCAAGGAGCAGTGAGGTTTCAAACACAGTAAGCAGGCAGGAGAGTTATTGCACAATAGCCATGTGTAGTCGCCATCTTGTTTTTCTTCCAGCAGATCTTGAGTTTCTCAGCCCAGCACCTGTCTATGGTGATGGGCCAGTGGGTGTGTGGATGGATCTGATGTCTGCATGGCCTGTTTGCCAACTGCAACTTCGACAATGTGTGACTGTGTCAACACAAATACCACTATGCCTCTCTCTTCCTCCTCCTCGCTCAACCCCCAAAGCAGGAGACGACAGCATGGAGCCCCAGTCAGTGGCTTTCATTTCTTCCTTTACCATGTTGTTTTTTTGCCTGTAGAAAAAGGTGGAACATACTTTATAATAAAATAACTTCAAGCTCTTTAAACTAAAGTTTAAAGTTTACCACAGTCACTCTGCAGATAATGACTCAGTGTACTGTTTCAGTTTATGTTAAGTAAAGGATAATCTAATTCAAATCAGTATGTCTATCGGGGAAGGAGTGAAAGGTTTGAAGCTCCCACCTTCAGCCTGAGTGTCAGCTAAACATTTTCTTTAGTTTAGAGAAGAAGCCTCCCTCCTCCTTCTGCTCCTGCTGTTTTTCCCTTCCCTCGTCTGAGCTGGTCGTCTTCGCACCAGTTGCTGAAGTGCTGCTGCCGCTGCTGCTGCTGCTGCCCCCTCCTGGACACAGACACAAACTCCATCAGTTCAAATACTGATACCAATTGCAACATAGGCCCTGAGAGCAGAGGGAGGGAGGGACTGACTGACTGACTGACTGACT
>NW_019446475.1:0-1315 GCF_002814215.2 Seriola lalandi dorsalis
GTGATGCAGAGAAGTGAATGCAACACACCCTCTTGGCCCTGCACTAAACTGACCAGATGCTTTGAAAGAAGGACAATGCTGACTGCTGGCTGTCTGTAGTTACAATAAGATTAAGAATATAATTAGGACAAAATAAGGGAGCAGCAGAGAGCAAAAGAAAAACAACAACTTTCATTCAAAATGAACTTGTGTAAAACCTGTGTCTTAAAAACCTAAAAACAGAGAATATCCAATAATCACAAGTAAAAGAACAAACCAATGCTTTATGTGCATGTGTTCACCCTACCCTTGTCAAAGCACTTGATGGTGTAGTCAGCCAGGGCCACAAGGAACTCTGTGGTCCTGCGGAGGCTGAAAGCCAGAGCAGTGCATGCCTGCCCAGTCTTCTGCACCAGACGAAATCTGCCCCAAGGAAGGAGCAATAAAAACATAACATCAGATAAATGTGATAGCATGCTGAGGTTTAGGGTAGGCATAGGTGGCCACTTTGAGGTTATTTCTGCTCTAAAATGAAAGGATAACTTTTTATAACATTTATGTTTTAATCACTGTCAGGTCTATATGGATGAAAAGAAAACATGGATGCAGGTGTTTTTGCATCTTTTCTTACTCTAAACACAGAGAAGACTTTTTTAACTTTAAATGGTTATGACTAGCATTGATAAAATCATGGGGGAAGTAAGCAAGTATGTTATAATTCTGATGTTGCCAACATTTGCACAGCAAATCATGTTTGTAAAATATATTCCAAGTGATAAACAAACACTTAATTATGTAGGGACCTTTTAGCAGAGTCAATCACCTGTTTCTACTTATGTCAAAGACATAGATGTTGCCATGGTGATCTCCAGCCAGGAAGGAATCTCCTGTGGTGTCAAATGCCACATGGAGGAAACGCACCGTCTTGGCCTGCTGAGTAGTGCGGACCACCGTCACTAACAAACTGAGGAAGACAAACAGGGGAAATGTACATTCAGACAGTACTGACATTAAACTCAACGCTTTTCAGTAACTCATGGGTGCTCTCTAGTAGTTACAATTCACCATGAAAAAAGTGGAAGAAATGCTGTTTACCTGCAATTTCCCTAATGGTCAAACTCACTTTGATGCCGCTGAGCTGAAGAGGCGCAACTCAGCAGCATTTTTTAATTAAAGATTATCAAAAGTAAAAGTAAATTGCAATTTAATTTTGTTTTTTGATCTACCGATTAATTGTATGAACAACTGTTTCAGCACTAGAACTGTGATTACCTACCCATGCAGCTAAGAGATATAACAAATCATAATTAGACTACATATCAACTGAGATTTGATT
>NW_019446476.1:0-2049 GCF_002814215.2 Seriola lalandi dorsalis
ATGTGTCATGCAGCCAGCCCTATTAGCACAGTGGCAGCAGCAGCACTGCTCAAATGCTCATATGTATGCAAATCACAGGCACTCCATTCTCCCGGGTGGAGAGCCATGTTTGGGCTGATAAAACCTGGAGAATACTCTTTGCTGCACAGCGGGATGACGGCTGCAATCCAAAGCCACCTCAAAGGAATGGAGGGTAATTACTAAAACAAAAGTCCACCCTGAAAACAAAAAAATCTTAGGAAGGTATGGACCATGGACTGAGAGGCTGGATATACAAAAGAACAACAGGCAAAATGGCGCTGACTATTAATGGAAATGTAATCGAGAGCCACAACCAGAGGAAGCTTTAGAGCTATTTCACTTAGAATAACCACTTAGCAATGGCTGAAAACTCACTGTTGACTCTCTCACAGCTCAACTGTAAGGAGTAAACACATTGATGGACAAATCACCTCATGTTTAATTTTTATCAACAGAAAAGCTCCAAGGAAAGAACATCTTATATTTGAGCCACTGGGGCAGCTGGGATTATCAGGGCATTGCTGATCGGGCATTTTGTTACAGAACTGTGTTGCTTATTAATTTATCCTCAACACATTTACACTTCTCTTGTATGCCAAATGTTTTGGAACTAATGTAAGAGAAATCAGCAGTTTTCACCTTCACACTCAAACATACTATTGTCTGAAGTTGCATCTAACAATTACTTTCATTATCGACCAAACTATAGTTTATTCACTCAATTAATTGCTAATTTATTTGTTCCAAATTAATTTGTTTAAAAATGCTCCTGACTAATACATTATACAGTATCTTGTTTGTTTAATCCATACAAACAAAGTTTGTGGTTTCATGCAGTGCCGGCCCTTACCAATTTGGTGCCCTGGGCAAGATTTTAGCTGGCGCCCCCCTTGCATCGCAGTCAATTTCACTACCAATGTTCATACACTCACACAGAAACTGCATAGCTTTGTCTTCGAGATTTTGTTTTCTTTTAAATACAAAATAAGCCACAAAATAAAAACCATGTTAGAAACAAGTGACATAATATAAATTATAAATACAATATAAATAAGGCTTTGCACAAAATAAGATATGCCACAGACTAAATATCCACTAGTATAAATCATTAAACAGTTTTAACTTTAATAGTCTAAAATACTACAACACTATTAATTTCATCACGTTACTGTACCTCTGTCTTTTCCCCGTTTTTCCCCCTCTCTCTTTCTTCTTTTTCTACCCTGGGCGCCAGAGAGCTTTGGTCGTTTCGACATGATGAAAGATACAGCATCTTTTTTGGGGTCACGTCATATAACTTGCCCATCCTCCCCAGAGAGCAGGTAAAGTGTAACAAGCCAGGGAGGGGGGCCGGGGGGCGGCAGGAACCCAGAAAAAAAGGCCTCTCCATTATTTCATAGGCTTTGGTATGTATTTATGTTGTTGTGTGGGCTTATGTAATATTTCAAAATAGTAGTTGTAATAGTATATGTAAATAGTAAAAGTTAAACATTTTGATTTTATTTCTTCCCCCATTTGCGGCGCCCCCTATGTAGGACAGCGCCCCTAGTATTCGCGTATACTGCCTATGCCACGGGCCGTCGCTGGTTTTATGAGTGGTTCTGTGCAGGGATATTTCTTGGCCAGAAACAGTGATGTCCTGGGGTCAATGTCAAACTAATTCTTTAAAAAAAAAAGTATTTTTTTCAGAGACTGCAACCATGTCCAAACATGAGTTTGAGAAAAAATAAATGGCATAGAAAAATGAGAAAGCGGGAAAGACATACGGAGAGAGATGATATAACCAAGTGAGAAGAAGAGAGAGTCATGCTCTGCCCAGATTAGCACCACTGCGTTTATCTGGAGGTCCTCTACTCCCACACTCTCCCTCTCTTCTGCCCTGCCTCCTTCCCTCCATCACACCCTTCCTGCATTCATCCACCCATCAATCAATCATTCATCCTGTTATCCAATCAATCAATCAATCAATCACTCACTCATCTGTCCATAACCCTCCAGCCATCCCCACTCGACTCCCCAGTCAGACCA